>NW_027413003.1:83075-161862 GCF_025370935.1 Choristoneura fumiferana
CGTTAGTATTGTGAGGGCCGTTTGACGTTTCAGTCTTGCTTGGGATTGGCTCATTTAGTTATTTAACCAATCACGAGCGCGACGCAAACGTCAAATGGACCTCACGATACTAACACCATCTAGCGATATTTCGCCTGACGAAAAACCCTCATTGAAGTTCATTGAACTCATACACTGTCTGATTATGGCTGTAGCATAGCCAATTGCAGATTTGATAAAAAATAACTTTTAAAATACTAACAAAACATTAGGAAAATGAGCAGACACAGCTGTACAGATTAAACATGTAAATACAAACATACATTGACTGTTAAAATCATTACTCTTCCTTTGGCTTTGCCGTAGTCAAGTAAAAATTAGCTGGCTAGTGAGTTGTATTTAAACAATTGAGCCGCATAAGTGTTGACACACAGTATCAATGGTTAATTATCATCTTTTTGTTAGTTGGTTTAAGTAAGAGTCACACTGAAAACCAGTACTATGCAGTGTGGTCTTGTCCTACTGCTACTTTTCAACTTTTTAAAAGAACAAACCGTGAGATTAGTTAAAGGGTAATTGAATCTTTATTAGCCTTGTTACAATACATTATGTGTCAGACAGATCTAACAATAAGCTAATTCACAGTAAACTAGATACTGTAAACTCAGTCTGCCACCATTAGTACAGTCACCATCAGATATTTCAGAGCGGCCAAGGTGGTCAAAAATATTGGCACATGCACTCTATTATAAAGGTATTAGAGATCATGTTTCAATATACTTGGTCACCTTGGCCGCTCCCAAATATCTGATTGTGACTGTACCATAATGCTTCTATAGGTAGTCATTCACAATGATGTGTGCCGTGGTTCTTATTACAATGTCATTAATGTCTAATTTTGACAAAATCATGCATCTTCGTGGATGGCACTAGGTATAAGCTATTATTTGTGCTTTGAGAATTTGCTGAACTCAGAATTCAGTTAAATGGTGTGATAAAATTAGAAATAAAAACATGATGGAAAAGATATAACCAATTTATTAATAAATATCTCCAGGTGGAGGTCTTCCAAATAAAAGTTTCCAGGATACAGGTTGAATGAGCTGGGACATCAGGTCTTCCTCATTGAACAGCGGCACAAGACTTGTCAAATGAGACACCATCTCATATGCATCTGGAATATTATCACCTTCAGAACAATATTTATACACAACCAAACAAGGTATGCCATTTTCTTTGCTTATATTAAAGATCAATACTGCAAAACCACCACCATGGATCCTTATATCGCCCTCAGCAGTTTCATGTGCTAGCCAGTTAAGTGAATTAATTTTGTCAGTGTATGGTGATGCTTCACTGGATAAATATCGAAATGGAGATGTCATGATGTGTTTTCTCTCATGAGCATAGCTGCTTGTTACCACAATTATGTCTTTGATCTCTTTTCCCTTAAAGGTTGCTACAATTTCTTGCAAAAAGTTTTGAGCATATTCGTAAACAAGGGGAGCTCTCAGCTGTAGAATTACTAATTTTCTTTCTTCAGACTTGTATGCTTCACAACTGCTAGAAAGGTTACTGGATTTTAAATCGTAGGGATCATATCCGGCAACTGGGATGAGTGCAGGACTGTAAACTGAAGCAATTTTCTTCATGTTCAAAGATGAAATTAGCAAGTCACAAGCTAACTGTCCAACATTGCCGACAGCTACACTAGGGATGATCAATGTGAACCCCTTCAAATCACTACTGTCGAAAAACTTCCAGAGACTATTTTGGGGCATATTGGGTTATTCACAACTTATAAAGACTGGGAAAATAAAATATTAGGTATATTTTATTACAAAAAGCCGCAAATCACGATGTTATTTTTGTTTTGACATTGACGTTACGTACGTTCAAAGAGTATAAGTACCTATATCGTACGTTACACCAATGTTGCCATTCTATATAATAAGATTTCTGAACGAAATATTTAAAACGCGTTCACACAAGCGACTTCTTTATTATTATTTGAAGTATTTTATTTTTCATTAATATTGAAATTTTAAATATGACAAAAATACCACCAAAAAATCAAAATTTTGTACAATTACAAATAAACAAACAAACAGAGCTGTAGGTTTTCAGGTTTTTTTCGTATTTTCTTTCGTGACTGACAACTCCATTGTAGACTTTTGACAGGCCACTGATCTTTGATCTATGATAATAATTTACTTACGGTCTAAACTGTATGTGTGCTTTATTCAATACCTACTTATTTTTTGGCATTTGAAAACCAAATTAAAAATTTTGTTGTTCGGAAACGTTTTAAGCACCACATTAAAATTGATATGACCGAAAAACAAACTGTTGATCCGCAACTGGAAGACTTCATCCTCGCCGAAACGCAAAAGCAACGTTTCCAGGTTAGTTACGATATAGCATTTCCGTGTATTATTACTTTTCTGTCTTCATTGTTCGCACGAAATGTTGCTTGAAAGTAATAATATTAATAGAACTCTATTATTTATCTGATAAGCTGTGCAGTGTATTGTGTACGACATTAAAAGTTTGTTCTTTAGTTATGTTGTTTGGTGCCTAACTTGTGTTATATATCTGCTATTTTACGGATTCCAGGTGCTAGTCCACGGTCTCACAGACACATGCTGGGACACGTGTATGGGACGGCCCTCCACGCGCATGGACTCTAAGACTGAAGTATGCATCATGAACTGTGTGGAAAGGTTCATTGACGCTACGACTTTTATCACGAAACGGCTCATGAATACAACTAAATATCGTTCGGATTCACCTCTGGAATTCCAATAATTTAGTGAAAAATCAAAACAATTAAAGAAATAACATGTTTTCTAGCATAAGGAATTTTTTGCATCGTCACAGGAGGAAGTTTCTTGTTACTGGTGCAGTCTTTGGTGGACTGTACATCCTGACAAGCTATGCCCAGAAAAAATTAAGAGAATGGCAAGAAAGAGAAGCAAAAAAATTTTTTGAAATGACTCGCAAAAAGCAGCACTTTGAAAGCACAGAACGGACTTGCAATCAAACAATTCTGTCTCTGTCTAAAATTGTGAACGAAAATATCTTAAGCTCTCTAGACACAGAGCGAATAGTGCATGAATTGCAGGAAAATCCAGAAAATAAGCTGGCACTGTGGGAACAAATGAAAGTAATGATTTTCACCAGGATCTGTGTTATTGTTTATGCATTGAGCATTCTGCAAGTAACACTGAGGATCCAGCTGAATATAATTGGAGGATATCTGTACAGAGACTCTGTGTGTGAAGATGACCCCCTTATTGATGGCGAACTGCAAGCTAAATACTTGTCCCTCTGCCATCATTTTGTTGGGCCAGGTATTGAAGACTTAATCAAACAAATTGAAAAAGCTGTCAAACGAGTTGTAGATCCCGTTTCACTCAAAAAGAAAATCACCTTACAAGAGGTAGAACAAATGTTCTGGTCTATACAAACCATTTTGTGTACTGATGCTGAGCAGGGAGATCCTGTGAAAAAAATGGTCCACTATATAGTGGGACACACAGTAACAAATGAAGCTAAATTGGACACAATTGTCAAAGAAACTATGGATGTACTAGAAAGTGATGAGGTCACATCAATTGCTATGTCCTCAATCGGTAGGAGTTTTTCATCCATTATTGATGAAGTGGCAAACATATTTGCAACAAAATCAGTGCCAACAACGAAAAACCATTTGGAGGTTGGGGAGGAACACGTGGTTACCAATGGAGCTTTAAGGCTGGGGGCAAATGCAGGCCCATTTGTGGATGTGAACAAAGTAGAGCTACATTTTGTTAAAATTTTACCTCTTATTAATGAATTAGTCACCAAGAACACCTGTAAAGGCAACACTAACATTCCAGACTTGCTGACCCAGCAACTCACACTCAATGATAAATTGAAACTTTTGGGTGCAAATATTTATGAAGTGTTTAGTAGTAGTGCATAGATTAGTGTTGTCAGTACTGTTCTCTATTTAGCTACGTGACACTAGCTAGCCAATAGAGAATCCGAGTAAAGGAATAGACTTTTATTGACTAATTGGGTATTGGGGTTCATATTTTAAAGTTATCAATAGATGTGGTGGGAATTATGGTTTTTCATAAATAGAAAATTAATAAGTTTTACTTTCAATTTGTATATTGTCTTATTTTGTGAAAGGTTGGCATGACAAAGGTACCTTCAATTTGTATTAGACTACTTGATCAGTTCTACTGTAACATTTATTCATTCCTTAAAATATTCCTGATTCATTTCTGACCACTACTTTTATCTACATATTGTCACTACTTTGAAAAATCTCATATCTAAAATCAATATGTCAACAAAATTGAACCTTGATGTAATGTCTATAAAGTTCACTCAGAAAAATTATCTATTTTGAGCTATGAGTTTTTTTAAAAGTAGTGACGATATTTAGTAATGGATAAGATAATTTGTATATCTGTAATAATAAAGGTGGTAAATGAAAATAAACTTTAAAATCCAAATAGTTTCTTCATTATTTTTATTACTTATTTTTTCATCCTGCACAATAAAGCCCATAATCTGCCATTTTTTTTAAGAAATTCCGGTATCGAGTGACACTCGGACTCGCGCCGTCAAGACGAGTTTAATTACGTACTCTTTACGTACCAGTTTGGAACCCTTTCATAATCACCATGATTTATTTGACAGATTAGTTGCACAAAGGTTCCACCTCTGTACCTACATGATTCAGTTTCCTCTACTGTAGGTACCTAACCTATCTTTTTATCAGAATCGGTTGAGCCGTTGAGTAGTTAAAAGCGGACACATACAGTCAAACAGATAAACCTCCTATGGGCTTCCCGCAATCGGGTGAAAATACCAGTGGCCGTATTGTCTAGCACCCAGGCCTTCGCCATAGTAAAAGAGGAGTGTATGTAAACTCCGACCCTTTCGGAGACTTAACTGCCTACTCCGGCGCGGACGCTTAGGGTTACCGATGCCTATTTTAGGGTTCCATATTGACTCATAAAATTCTTACTACTATTTTTTATTTTTTTATGGGTATTTGTGTTCATAATAATCACTCTTCATGACTTTTTTTCTCATACTTTTTTTGTTCATAATTTTTTATTACTAACATCGGAACTCATAACAGACAGTGTTCATTTTTTTTTTTACTCATAATGTCATTACTAAGAACACATCTCAACTCATAATGTTGTTTTTCAGAAAATTTTCCTTCATAACAGACGAATATCATAATTTTCTTATTAATAATGGCATTAATAAGAAAACATTTGAACTCATAATATTGTTTTTCATAACGGTAACTACCTATTCAAAATAAGATTTACTTATATCGTTAATAATTATTTATATTATATTAGTATTAGTTAGTTGAAAAATATGTTCGTCCGCGCTTCTAGTCACAGTTCTACCTAACACTCCTCCTCGTCGCTTCGCTTCATTTCGCACCATCGAAAATTTTCCAAGTCCCTGCGCGTCAATAATGCGGATAAATAACACTTATGATTAAGAAATATATGAAAACAAATATTAGTATTAACAAAGTTATGAATATTGGCGTTATGAATTAGAATGATTAGGAGTTTAAATCGTTAGTATAAGAAAATATATGAAAACCAATATTAGTATGAACAAGGTGTATGATTGATTAGTGATATTATGAATTCCGATGATTATGAGTTTCGATCGTTAGTATTAAAAAATATATGAAGAGTGATCGTTATGATGTAAAATGGTATGAGAAACATTTTCGGACTTCCGATAATAGGACTTAAAAATGTTATGTGAAAAAATGCGCACCCCTATTTTAGATTAATAGGCAAATAATTTTAGTACGAAAGTTAACTTAAAATTGTTTTATGTCTGTGTCTAGACAAACAAGATTCTATGCCGCTATTATTGCTACACTAAATTTAAAAATATTATTTATAAATTCGCCGGAGTGGTTATGGCGACTGTATACATATTATAGTCATGTTTACCTACACATATAGGTTATAGGTAGGTAGGATCTCTTCATGTGTCCCTGCACGAAACTATTACACTACACTTACATACTACTAATTTACAACTATACTGCGTGCTAACTATAAGCGTGTCGAACACGCCCGAAATAGGGTTCCGTAGCCATTACGAAAAAATTAAGTAATAATATTCCAAGTTTATGTATATTTTATACCGTAGGCTGCTATTTGCTCTTAAACTACTAATAATTCTCAAGCAAACTTAGCCGTTATAGTTTTCCTTGAAAGTTTGATATATTTACTACCATCCTGAATTTCTTCAAATTTTTCCACCGACTGGTTTAAATTTAAGAGGGGGGGGGGCGCTCGATTTTAATGAAAATGTGCACTTTAAAAGTTGAATATTTCGCAAAAAAATCAATGAATCGAAAAATCGTCTTAGCAAACCCCTAATGGTTACACCCACATATCGAAGGGACCCTAAAAAAAATATTTTCATTTTTTATTGTACCATTTTGTTAGCATAGTTTACATATATATCCGTGCAAAATTACAGCTTTCTAACATTGACAGTCCCTGCCATTTATGCCATTTTGGCTCCGGAACCCTAAAAATACCTACGTAAGCAAGACGAGCGAGCTAAAATCAAAACGTACGGCACCGACGGCAGCGCAGCACAGCCTTGACTACAGAAAACTTAATCCTCCTTAAATTATCAGTGTGTGCGTGCGGCGGGTGCGTGCGTACCGGCGCCAACCGGCGCGCACACATTTAAGCCGCGCGATGTACTTTTGTTTGTAGTGAACCTACTTCTCCTCTTTTACTATGCTCTCGCGATCGCATGAAATTCACCATCTCTTTCTGACCTCGTCTTAAAACCGTGTGACAGAAAGAAGTGATGAACACGATCGTGATTTCGAGTGCGTTAGAAAATCAATAAGGCTTCAGATCACCAATAAGCATAATAGGTCAGCATTAAGAAGTATTTTCCTCATGAGCTAATTTTAGTTTGTCACAGTCGGATATTTCCATACTTGAATATGTTTCATAAATTATTGAATGGACAACAAATACTTCTAACAATAGATCCACAGATCCAGTACGAGTACCTAATCTACTATACCTACCTTGAAAAGTTTGTATGTGTCACTCGCTAGAACCTTGTTGTAGTCATCATTTGCCGCAATTAATAAATAAATAAATAAATAGCATGGGACACTAAACACCAATTGACCTAGTCCCCAAACTAAGCAAAGCTTGTACAATGGATACTAGGCATCGGATAAACATACTTATATAGATAAATACATACTTAAATACATATTAAACATCCAAGACCCGAGCACAAACATTCGTATTATTCATACAAATCTGCCTCGGCCGGGAATCGAACCCGGGACCTCAAGCTTCGTAGTCAGGTTCTCTAACCACTTGGCCATCCGGTCGTCGTCGTCGTAGGTAGGTACTTATCTAAAAAAAAAGCAGAGGTTCAATGAGACAGGGTTCTACCAAACTTGTCAAGGTATAATACTATCTGATTATTGTAAATCACCTTTGTGTCACATAGAGCCACGTCAAATTCATTATTTTCCTGAAATTGAAAGCAGAATCTTGTTTCATCTTTACCTACAGTTCCTACAAAAAAAACATAAAGTCGTTCTATTTAATTTTATGTCGGAAGCTATCTTTATGCTGTCCTATACATTTCGTGGCTACTTAATTTATCACGTCATGCCACTACACGGGCATTCTTCAGTTGGTTCCGACGGTTATTTATGTTAGGTATATTTTCTTTAGTGGGATTCCGTTGCGTACGTGAGTGACAACCCGAGCTCATTCCTGGTTGGTAGGTAGATAAGTATAAATAAAAGTTCTAAAATTAATTATTTTAGAAAGCTGCCCATCTATTAATAATGGCATTAATAAGATATATATCTAATATATATACATATAATATATATACCCATACAATATGCGAATCTGAACTTTTCGTATTAATCATACGTACTCATATTACGTATTGATCATCGTTTTACTTACATTATTTGAAATATTTACATCGAGTAGAATAAATAGTCGAAACTTACCGCTCGAAATAATTTTTAGATTACTTTGAGAAAATGTAGAGCTTTATTGAATTTTGTAGCAATGTACGGATTTGTTACATAGAGCAGAGTACCTATTCAAAACTTACCACTCAAGTTAATTTTCTGGATTAGTAAAAAAAATGTAGAGCTTTAATTTTGTAGCAATGGACAGATTTTATTAATTTTTCAAATATTATTTTCCTAGTTTAAGCCCTATGAGTAGCCGAATCTGGTGATTGATGCACCGGATATCTAAACTTTGATAAACGATAGAGATTATTTATCTTTATTACGTAAACTGATCAACAAATGGGCGCAGTCGGTCGATATCAGTCACCGCGTCCCTTCACGTCACCGTTGTGTCTACCTAATCTATGTACCTACTTTACATATAGCTCGGGACGTTGGAATTACTTTCTAGGATTGTCGATATTTTCGATCACACGACTGACTGAGTTATATTGATCAAATCTACACTAGAACTTACGAGTAAAGGCATTAAAAATCTCCTATACACTGCAACTGCAAAGTGTTTGAATAGAGCTGAACTGGGTACTTAAATATGAGCGTTTAGCCCTATGAGATGTTACCGCTGGTGGATTTCATCTCTAAGTTAATTAGAGACGCTTAAAATGGTCAAAGAACCACGAACGGGACTTATCACGCTAACACACACGAGTAAAATTTACCTCGACGTTTCGAATATTACAGTGGCCGTGGTCACGAGTGGACTTAGAAATTACCCTAGTCCCATTGCAGGGCACACCGCACAGGTCTCCTCTTAGAATAAGAGTTAGCGCACAGTAGTTACCACGCGTCCCAGTACATTGGAAACTTCACACACACCATCGAATTGCTTCGCAAGCTTGTGCAGGATGCTACGGGATGTTTTCATTCACAAAAATGCTTGTGGTAAATTTCTATTACAATTCCGCACATGAATTTCAAAAAACTCAGACGCTAACCCGGATTTGAACCCGTAACCCTCTGCTCGAGAGGCCATTGTCAAACGACTAGGCCAACATTGCTTCTAAAAATAATCTCTAGCTACGACAAAATCTTTATAGTCTGACTGACTTACTCATACTGCCCAAATCTTGCAAGGCCTTGAAAGCTATAATTTTGCGCATTAATTTCCATTTGTTATGGATGTATTACAGATAAGGAATAAGGACGAAATAAGTGAAATTTCCACGATGCTAAGCTGCCTGTGTAAGCGAGTAAATATTATTTCAGCTAACTATTTGAACTCTCCTACAACTGGGCTCTTAGGCGGAAAAACTGCATTTTGCTTCCTGTTCTTTACTTCTTCACGCTTAAAGCGCAAAACAAATTCAAATGGAATTTGGTATGGAGATAGTTTGAGACATTGGATAGTTTCTATCTCGGAAAATTGTACAGTTCCCGCGTGATAACGACATGTGAATCCTTGGTGTGCCTTGGTATAAGTCGCTGGCAAAAGCTATAATAGTAATAGTACGTATTGAATATCTATTTGCCGCATATTAGTACGGGACACTACACTGCGCGTGTTCCGATACACACTTGGCTGGTTTTCTTGAGTCTAGTAATAACACAAACAACCAGAGGCCGAAAGATTGGGATGGTTGTAGTAGATAGAGTTTATATTAACTTAACATTCATCCAACTTGTCGTTAAATGTTTTATGGCTGTCGTAGTAATACATACAACAAGTCACACAACAACGCTGTCGCAGTTAAAAATAAAATAACCCAAAAAGAGCTTAAAACGTGTCTTACGACTTAAAGTGACCTTACATCTCAGGATACTATTGGCCGAAATAGCATACCTATTGTAATATGCATCTGAATCTGGAAAAGATAGGGCAGTGCAACGCTAAGGCCAAACTCTAGTCAGATAGGAAACACGAGGCGAGGTACTGTTTTGTGGCAGTCACCGTGGCGGCGCCCGTTCAGCCTACAGTTACGCAGCGTCTGGGCCTGGCCCTACGAACTTCAAAATTCGAACTTAGTTTCTTACCGTCCCGCTGACGCTAATATTATTTAATATGAGAGTGAGAGGGACGATACAATATGAACTTCGAATTTCGTGGTAGCCCCCCTGTATGTGTGGAGCCGTCACTGCAGGCCTATGGCTGCGGCAGCCTGCGCGCGCACCCTTCCGCCGTAGCCGCGGCCGTTGTGCTTCGCGATAGCCAATAGCCCGCCAGAACTCGGCCGGAACGCGCGCCGCTGTCGCCTTATCGACGCGCAAACGTGTACCTACACGGGTGACACCCGGATCGCAACCAGTGCCAGTGCCATACACGTTGTTTGTGGAATATACCATACAAATCACGGATAACATCGAATCCAATATTCCGCCGATTAAGGATTCCTGGCACCGAAGGACCACACGATACAAAATCACGTAAGTAAATAAAATCGTTACGAGTATTTTAGTGCGATTGATAAAACAGTTTAATTAAAAACGCTATCGACAGCTTTCGATAACATTTATATTTCAGCTGCGCTATAAAATAATCTTCACGGAAATCGGGATTCCTTGTCGTAGGTACTTATTTTAAGTTATGTAACTAGCTGCTTATGTCAAAACAAAATGTGAGAGTCAGGGGTGGTTGTTAGCGTGCGTGGTGGCCACCCTCTTTTAGGTACTTAAATTTGCGTAAACACCGGTTAAGCGTTTCAAAGTGCAAAATAATATTAACCTGCGTTAGGTACCTACCTATTAAACTTCGTTCTTGAATGTAGGTATCTTTTTGTTTTGAATAGCCCATGTGCGCACTTCTGTTGTGCATCACCACCACTCCGTTTAGGTATCTACACAATGACGAAGGAGCCAAACAAGGCTAGCGGTTATTACAATGGCCCTACGTTACCTACACATCATTGTTTTATTTTGTTTGCAATGTTCAATTTAAGTAGTTTCAGCTCGAAGTTTATTTGGACTACCGGTATCCGTCTTTTATTTACATTGGCCAGTAAAGACAAAATGCGCGCGCCGTGTGTTTATGTGTGTGTGTGTGCGTGTGTGTGTGAACATAAAGTTAAAGCCTGTATACATGAATACATATTATGGACTGACGACATCGTGAGAGTTGCGGGTAACCGGTGGATGCAAGTAGCGAGTTGTCGTTCATTGTGGCGTTCTAGGGGGGAGGCCTTTGTTCAGCAGTGGCCGTCCTCCGGCTGATGATGATGATGATGACACGAATAAAAAACTAAGTATACATTTTCTTGCTCGCTAATCCTGCCGAGAAGCAGCACTGTTGTGTTTCGGCGTGGAGAATAAGACAGCAGGTGAAATTACTGGCACTTGAAGTATTCCATTTAGGCCTCTAGGTTGGCAACGCATCTGCAATACCCCTGTGTTGCAGATGTTTATGGGCGGTGGTGATCTCTTACCATCAGGAGATCCACTTGCTCGTTTGCCATCCAGTCGAATAAAAAAAAATTTACTTGAAAGTATTTCTAGTTGGACCATACCACAGAATAAGTAATACCATACAAAGGTTTTGAAGTCTTTGCTTTTATGCCAAGACCATCTAGCGCTTGCGAAACTGTTGACGTTAGTGTGACATAGTCGTAAATTTATACGCAATATCGGTAACATACCCAACTTTATGTATTGCGATTTCTAGAACGTCTTGCAGAACCAAACTCTACACAAGCTGTAACTGTAACTTATCTAACCTGAAAAAAAGGCACGGCCCCCGTTCATAAATAAATGGCTTCTAAACAACATCGACCTTCAGGTTCAAAGCCATCAGAATATATTAGTTTTGATTAAAACCGACCCACTAAAATGTATGTGAAAAACTACCTAACATTATTTTGCAACAAATAGTTGATTGTTCAAAGAAAAGCAACAATTTCACATGAGACATTCAGCCGCATAAGTCTTTGAATGTGAAAATGGTGTTTTCTCCAAATTTTTCGCGCATAACTTTTTTTCTTTTATCCCAGCAATCGTATGTATTTGCATCTTTTGTATTTACCTACATCATTACGTAACAACAAGGATTTCTTTATTTATTTCAATGACCGAGAGTTCTGCACATGCATTGGTAGGTATGTCCTATCTATGATTATCCAGTGTTAGCAGAGCTCCTATCCTAAGCAAAATATACGCAGCGTGGTGTCATCTTAGAAGACAAACAGACACAAGAAACAGATTTTCAGGCATTTCTTATTACTCGATTAGATAACAGCTCCCTTCGTACTTAATCTAGATATTTTTTAGTTTATTGTTAGGCATTGATAAGACGAACATATCTACCCATTGCAGTATAGGTATAATAATAAATAGAATAGAATAGAAATATGTTTATTCAGCCAACACATCATACCAAAAAAGAGAAAACACATTTACAAAATGATAAAGAATACAAGAACAAACAAATAATGATGTGAAGCCGAAATGGTCTCCACTCAGCGGTGCCGTTGGCACGACTAGCGTTGTCAACGGCGCTGGTTTTCTGCGGAGCCAGCGAGGTGTGCGGGACAGCATACTGCGCGACTTGCGTCAGGCGAGTAATAAATACATAGTACTCGTGCATATAAATGTAACAAAGATAAATATGTATGTAATAATTTAAATATACTTAATAGTTTAGATATTTGGCGGTCACCCACAATCCGACAGACTAGTAACCTATGCTTGGGCAACAGTACCTTGTTGGTCCATAAGATAGCTCTTCAGTTTGGACTTGAACCCACCAACAGTATTGCTTTCCCTGACCGGTGGAGGATAAATAAATAAAATATACAATAAATATAATATATTATATTTATCAGCAGGTCTACCATATATTGTTTTGTGCAATTTCCTTATATTGACTAACAAATGTACCTACTGTGAAAATTTCAACCGGCTCACTGAATAGCTGCGGGTCTCATAAGTCGTTCGGGTAGGTACGCTGAAATCGATTACGCGCGCTTTCGTGTGATCGTACGAGTGTGAAACAGTATTTATGAAATAATGGAACACACTTCTATCTAATCAGTCACAGCTATTACTTATCCACAAACGCGTTTGTTCAAACGTAATCATTACATTTACTACCTATCGATTATGGTAGGTATGGATGATGTGCCTAAATGTATCAGAAATATTTTTTTTAAATTGAATTTAATTAAATGGCAATGAAACTATTTACGAGTTTTCTAAAAAATAAGGGAAAACGAAGTGGGGATGTATTTGTGTTTAATATGGGTAGCTTATTGGTACAGTCAGCAACAGAAGAAAATGAACGGTTGTATGTAGAGCTCAAAAGGTCTACACCACACACACATGGTAATCGTGTGCTCTCTTTAGCTTTACCTATAGTGTATTATGCTCTTTCTAGAAATCCTCCTTGGTCATCCTCAATTATTCCATTAAGTGTTAGGGTTAAGGAGGGTTAAGGTAACTGTGCTGTGCTCAAGATGATTGATAAACCTATAGTAGCATCTCGGCTTAGTAGTAAAAATCTCTTTATCATCCCCAAGCTATTGTTCATGCCTTTGACTCTAGTATGTAGGTATTTTAATTATTTATTTATTAGTGCTCTATTCTGAATGAATGATGTATGATAAGATACATAATTATTATGGCTTGATTAGAATCAATTATTATAGCGGGCTGTATTCGTCAACTCGATCAATTAGGAATTAGAGACGATTTGCACCCATCTGTTTAATGGATAAAAAGTATTTTATATCAATTTAGTATGTTAAAAAATACATCGCGAGCGGGTTTGCTAAAAAAATCTGGCGTAATGTTTTGTAAAACATAAAACAGAAACTTCCATTTTGTTTATGGCATTTACTCATGAATTTCACGAATAAATTTAATACCAATCGAAAGTATGAAGCCTATAAAATGTATAAACGTTGGGTTGTCTATTTTTCTCGTGGCATACTAATAACGAGTTAGCAGTTAAATCAACTCGTTTTTGGACCCACTGTATAATAATTTAATCTTATATCGCATTAGCGTTATTTCACTGGTTTACCTAGCTGCAAAAAATCTGGTTCGAATTTGCATGACGGTTGTAGGTTTTTTTTTACTTTGGCAGGAATTTTTTAGGCAACCCATTTTCGGTAATTTTTTTTCATCGCACTTGCTCGTAAACAGTGTTCGTAACATGCAGGCTTAATGTGCTTGTCATGAAACCCGTGGTCGGTAAATGAGTCATTGCCCGTACTAATTTTCTTGTCATGAAGCCCAAGGTCGGTAAATGAGTGTGATACTGCATGGCGTGCTGCTCGTGCTGGCGTGCAGGAGCGCGGCGCGCGCACGTCGGGCGCATGGTCAGGCTGGGGGGCGGCGCGGAGGCTGGCGCTGTCAAGAGCGCAGTCAGCGGTATCGGCATTTTTTGAAAAATATTAGTTTTTCTTTTACAAATATACAATTTTACTCGCAAATGTGATGAAAAACATTGTATGTCGCACGGGCGGTACTAGAATTACGAACATCGACTCATTAAAGCCTCAGTCTTCGACTTCGGCTTCTAATAGACTCTCGTTCGTAATTCCTTGTTTACCGCCCTTAAGACACAATGTACTATTTCATACCAAATTAACTATACAATGCGTTTTATCCATTAAAACAGGATGAGTGAAGGTCGTTCTTAAACGGATCTTCTACAATTTTAATATTTCATCGTCGGTCAAGTTTTTGCTACCTACTCAAATACCCGTATACAGCTAACAAGTATTTTGGTTATTAAGCCATACCTATTTGCCATAATGTTGAGAAAATAAAAGTATTTTTGTATAATAGTATTAAAGATGGTAAAGTTAAGTAGGTAAAGAAATTCACGCTGCAGCGCTGTTAATTTTGGAGAAAATTTGGTATAGGTAGATAGATAGTGGATGTCTGAAATACCACATAGGCTACCATTTTATCCTAAAATTCCACGATTTCGGGATAAAATCCCAACATTCCAAACGAGATTAGAGACATGAAATTCGGAGTCGGTGTTTTTAAACAACTTTAATGAAATTCGCAATTAAGTACTGGTAGGTATTCATAACTAGAAATCACACATCACACACCCATCACACATCTCTTTCTCTTGTTAATTGTAATTTTCATATTATGTTTTGTGCAATAAAGAGTTACAACAACAACAACAATATAAATAGAACCATGGAGCACGATTAATAAAGGCCGTATATAGAAACGTTCAATTATTATTTACTGTTTAGATCAACAATTATCGTTTTATAGAAACGTTTGTGTCGTGACGACATCGTGAGTTGCGGACAACCGGTGGATACAAGTGGCGAGTTGTCGTTCATTGTGGTATTCTAGGGGGGGAGGCCTTTGTTCAGCAGTGGACGTCTTCTGGCTGATGATGATGATGATGAGAAACGTTCAATTATTATTTACTGATTAGTTCAACAATTATCGTTATTGATTCAGTGTTCTAAATTCTTGGGTAGGTACTGTGTATACTCGTAGGTAGTACATATAGGGCATGTAAAAAATTCAATTTTCCAAACCGCACATGCTGCATCGGATGAAGTAGTTACTGATGGACCTTGTTTGCATTTCTCTTAACGAATCTACGTAGATGTTTTGTAAAACATTACGTATAAACTTCCATCATGCGAGCGTTGTTTATGGCATTTGGTCATGAAGTGTCAATCGATTGCTATTAGTTCTTGTCTAGAAAACTACCGGGTATTATTGATGTTCCACACATTTTGTTAGCTATGTACGTGTTTAAGGCAGTCACTGGGACAGGGTGGGGCTCTTACACCCCGGCCTAGCTCATAAATAATGTGATAAGTTTTTGGAACTAACGTGCAAATATATTAGTATCTATTTTCTAGATTCACATTAAATTGGTATCTTGTTTGCGGCACCTCATCTACTTAGCACAGGTCTAGTAGAAAAGAAGTATGTGATCGAACTACATGGTATTAACTTTGAGAATACCATCCGGAAGTATCCTAAATAATATTTTTTTAACTCGATTTTATGCATAGGAGCGCTTAGTTCTATCTACTCCTCGATCCCTAAAACACGAGGTGGTAAACAATGACATGAAAGAACTTTACTGAAAACTAACCCAAAATAGCGCTGTTTAAAAGAACTGTTGCGGCAAATCGCATGTTATTGCGCACGACCATTATCTTTTTCTATCACAGTATTGAATGATTGCGATCTACAAACACACTAGTCGATTGCGCAATTTTATGATGCAGTTATTTTGAGATCCATTTGTGAATTCAGTATGTTTACCTACATAGTGACGAGGAATTTCTTTTGTAGTCCGAACGAATAAGTAAATTCTATCATACTCTACATATTACTACACTGTGTATTAGTAGAAATGATGCATTACAATATCAGACCTTGTCCAGTCCATTTTTTTTTAAACTAAGTAAATCTAAATTACGTTCACAGGCCGCTTTTAACCGTAGTAAGAGGTCTATGGGGGAGGCCTATGTCCAACACTGAACGTCCCACGGCTGATATGATCAATGAAAATTTCCAATATATATGCTGAGCCTTTACCTATAAACCTTTTTATAGCGGCAACACTTTTTATTGTTCTTTTTCCTAACCAGTGTAATGTGTCATTGCTGTTATAAATAAATTATTTTCTTTCTGCTTTCTTTTATTTATCATCCGTCTTCAACTCTGGTTAGCAGGTACTAATTAGAGACTTTTTAAGGTCATCGTTCATCCACCATTACCTCTCATATTTCGTTTCCTAGATTTTTTTTACCGTACAACGGCAAAAACTACTAGACACTGGCAAAATTGTCCTCCGATGGACAGAGCCATATTTTTTTAAAGAAGAAGAAGGTACTAATTAAGTAAGGTAAGGAGTTTTGCTCCGTAATCCTCAATTAATACTCTCTTAATAACACAAGCATCATAATCATAAAATAACATATGTTGTTATTCATTATAATATGTACCTATTTTTTGCCAGTTTCAGTTCAATTATTATCTTTTCCCTACAGACGATATAGGAGTAGGTACTACCTAAATTACACAGTTGAACTTTTTATAAACTACTCCAAGCACCTAGTCGCCTGACTACATTGGAATACAAAATTCACATGATAATATGATACTTAATATAAACCGGATGTTGAAGATTAATAAAACATAAACATATATGTATAGTAGATATAAATACTATTTGAAGAGTGTTTAAGTGACGGTTAAAGTTGATAATAATAATTTATTTGTTGAAAGCTGGTGTACATAAATGATCTTAAAACTATTCTGAATCTCCACTTTCTACCTAAAGATAGGCGTACAAATTTAAATTTCCTATAATAAAATCTTTAACATAACATCTCATGCAAATAATAATAAAAAATAAAAATAAAATGTCAGTTAGCAAGTAAGAATCGAGTAGGTATGTCCAGATAAAATAAAATAAGGTGATTCAACAAATAAAAATTGAATTACATCATAATCAGATCAAATAAATTACATTAAATCAGTGTCCCAAACAATTCATTCTGGCTTGACAAAATATTCAGAGCAACAATAATAAAGCTTGTCCATGCACCATCTGAACAATTATTTTTTAAACAGTGGTAAATCTAATTCTTTCAATTTCTTTGGTAGATAGTTATAGACCTTGACAGACATATTAATGCAATTTCTATTTACTAGAGGGGACGTTGTGCCAGGGCCCAGGGTGCAGCAGTACCGGTCCATATCGAGCGTAAAGTGTTGAGCTAGATGCCTTTACAGTGAACATATGTATGTTGCTCTTAACAAAGAGACATACCTCGAATATGTAAAGAGAAGGTAGCGGTAATATATTAAATTTTTTAAATAATGGTCTACATTAAACTGATTGTGGAGCCCCACAAATTAATAAAAATATTTAGTTTATAAAATATTTGTGGATAGTTTCTTTGAGAAAAATAAAGAGGGTAGTTGGGGATTTCAAATGACAGATTTAAATGTTTGTTTTGTAACATCTGGTAGCATGGTGAACGGTAGTGTTGCTCTGAGGATAAACTCCGCTTGAGTTTGGAACATTTCAGTGTAGTATTGTGGTGGTGACAGTTTTGTGTGTGTTCTTACAGTGTGGAGGTGGAGGATCTGCATGAACACCCATTTGCTGCATAGACGTAGCTATCGTAAGCTTGCCGGTGAGCAAAGTAATTGTTTTTTGACCATTATAAGAGTTAGGCCCCGTGTCTTGGAGAAAGTAACTTCATTAGACCTGTTAAATGTTCCCTTAAAGTAGACAGAAGTTATATACGCAACTAGTGTTGCAAGCGCTTTGTTATATGTTGTTCGGTCACACACACACAGCTCGTAAATTATGTTTTATTATAAAAAAGTAATAGCGCATGTTGCCCATTTTGTAAAATTACTTTACAATAATAACACTAGTCGGTAATTGTTGGTCTACCACCCATTCACGACAATCTAAATAATGACATGTTAAGTTGTTACAGTTATTCAAACGGTAACAATAAGTATGCAATTGGTTGTTTCTTAATAGGTACCTACATATTCCGGGGAGCACGTATCTGAATATCGAAAATTGAAATATCGATAGTTAAAATATCGACGGTCAAAATATCGAACCTAACTAACCTAACCTACTTTCGATATTTTGACCGTCGACTTTTTAACATTAGATATATTAATTTTCGATATTCAGATACGTCCCCATTCCGGTTACCGGTGAATATAATCAAATTATTCTTAAGTATTTCTTTTCACTTACTGTATGAAAGAGCAACACATAAAAAAATAGAGATAAGCAAGTTTACGGCCACAGTCAAGCCTCAGTCTTGTCTCTAAAAGGGCTCTTTTTCGGTCAACTACCTACTAAAGATGAATACGGTTATTCACTTGTATCAAAAGTAATTACACCTTCAGTCGAGGACATAAAATTAAATATCTGTACAGTCGTAGCGTCAAATATACATCGATCGTATAGTTAGCAACATAAAGGTGTACACATAGATAGATATTTTTGACGTGTCGGTAACATACATATATTTATGACCTTGACTGTACACGCATTTTAAAATAAAACTTTAAATTCACGGATTAATCACATCTTCGTCATATAAGCAATAATCACCACCTATCGCCACACATATTAAGGCATTAAAGTTTATGACCAATTTGCGCAGTTCATTATTGTTATCAAACATTGTAAGTATGCCAAGAACATACATCTTCAACTTCTTCATTGAAATTGGCAATGAGTGAAACATCAGTAAACACTCATATTTACTTACTGTGTGTGTTCGAAAGGTAAAAAAACAATGTAGTTGTTCTACATAACTACCGAAATAATATGAATATTCCGTCACATGAAACCAGTGTTTTTGAAGTGAAAGTAGAGCTTTAATTTTGATTAACGTCTTTTTAAAACTAGGTGACTTTGAAGTATTGGGAATTTATAAGTGGAGTAACAAATGTACTAGATGTGACTAGATACCTAGGTTATTCTGGTAAATGCACGTAGTCCCATGACACACATAACACATATGGTTCTAAGTATAAGCGACAAACGTCTTGCAGGCACATGTGCAATCTTCTAGCCCAGATGCAAGCGTTTTTTGTATAGATAATGATAATATAATGACCTCTATTCATTATCATTATCATTGATGCTGAATTGCTCAGACCCTCTAACACACTATTTTGCCATAGACTGGTATCCGTTCCTTTTCCTGTACACATGTAAACTGAGACAGATTTTTGACAGAGCATCACTTGAAAATACTACCTGCCCGAAAGAAATGAAAAATTGGTGAATTTGAAATACAAGTTCGTTACTTAACTACAAGTTACTTGTTACAATTGTTAAAATTACAGCTCTTTATTATTACTTCTCGTGCTCGCAAAGTTCGTATTTATTTATGCTGGATGTATGTTGCATAAAATGACTGTTTAAGTAGTATATGCTCTTGTGCATAGAGTAAAATTTTCGTTTAAGACCAAGGAAATCAGATGCTACAACCACAACAATTAGAATTTACAAGTAAAAAAGTATTTATTTAATTTGTGTTTTTTTTATTTATGGTTAAATATTATGGTAATGGAAAGCAAATTATGCGTAATGAATGGTGACTATCGAGAGTGAGTGATGGTGGACCCATTAAATAACCCATTAAATATTTTGGTCAAATAATATCCACGATACCGTGTAACATCGAAAAATGAATTATTCTTGTCACTTAACCTGAAACGCTTATCGCGAGTTGTATCAGTCTGCTGCGCCGCGCCATATCGCACTTTCCGATAATCTTGGGACCTACATACTTTAATTGTCATTGCTCAGTCCACTTATATGGCACTGTTATCAAGGAATATGGCAACAAGCGGATTTAGGAATAGGTATTCCTTAACTAGGCTGTATAAGCTTAATTGTGGACGTATATGTGTTATGGCGCCGAGTTATTAACGGATCAAAGGCGTACACTCACCAGCACCAAATATCTGATACAACAAAGCAAATCTGATACTTGTACGACTCTATTTCAAGAGCTGGTATGATAATATCAGATATTTTTACACGCTCCGCTATGGCACATATTAGATAATAGCAGCTATATATATGAGATAATCAAGTGAGCAATATAGGGCCTATAGTCATGACTTTTTTGAAATAATTTGAGATGTGTTCCTTTTAATATTACACAAACGAAAAGTCTATCTATCGGAATAAATAATATGTAAAGTATGCATGTTTATCTACTTAAACAAGTTTAAACATTTAAAATGTCGTGTCTCTACTCTAGGTAGGTACTCTATGAAAAGGTATATAAGTAAATATGTGTTAACTTATAGACATATTTAATATCCTAATGAGATTATATGTACTATTATATATTATATATATTCCTTAGTTGTTATGGGCGTACCTAAATTTAGGAAAAAAATCTATCCGTAATAAGCCGCAGTAGCTCTTGCTTAGTGCATCAACTCTATGGTCTTTCAAGCAGACGTTTGTGCGGTCGAATTCGGGCCTGGAACTAGTTAACAACCTCAGAAGTCTGAGTTTTCTGGTTTTTAATCAAAACATTTGTTACAATGTACATAAATATATATATGTATAAATGTACCTACGAGTATACAGCCGTGTAAAATAAGTCTGAACTTATCCACTCCAGTTTTGTGGTCCAAGTTGTTGCAACACATTGTTTGTTTGCTATATTATCTATCATACATAATTGATATGACGGAAGCAGCTGATAAAACGTTAAAACCGTTGCTAATAACAACACAGCTTGTTGTTTATATCAGGCCAACAATAGTGTGGTAATGCAGTAAGTAGATCACGTTAGTTTTTAACATGACTGTGTTTGCGCATACGACAAACGGGACTGGCATTAGCATCTCTGTGCCGATGGCGTGCGCGTCTAACAAACTGAGTCAAGTTCGTACACCCTCAAGTAATACCTTGCCTTTTGTAGGCCGATGTGTATTTATCATTATTATGCAAATTCAGACTCGTTCCTAGGAAAGCAACTAGGTATCCGGTAAAAGTAATGCCAACTACGATTAGCAAAGAGAACTCGAACCCAAAATATTTATGGTCACGTGGTCACGTGAAACACTACGAGTACTAAAGTTTTTATTCTGACGTTTTTGGGCATATAGACACTTTAATTTTTTTTTTCAGAATTAGGTAACTTTGAGTTCTTTTTATTATTGATTTTGACGAAGAAAAAAGCGTCCCTTTTTTGTAAGTTTTGTGACTTGAATTTTTCATACACGTCTAATTGCTTGAGACAATGAGAGAGGAAACACTTAAGTTAAACTAGTGGGATGTCGCGATGATAGAAGAAGATTGATATATTTACTATCTAAGTAATATATAAAATTCTCGGGTCAAAAGTGTTTCTGAACAAACTACCTACTTCGAAACGGCATAACCGATTTTTATGTTTTTTTGTGTACCTATATTCGGTAGGTCTGAGAATAGGATGTAAACTATTTTTCATACTTCTACGTAAACGGAGTCGCGTTCAACAGCTAGTTTTTTTTAATGAAAAGGTAAAGAAATAGGTAGGTCAGCTCTATGTTTAAATAATAGGTAAGAAAAGAACTGTGGCTAACGTCAATAGGTACTTAATCATCAGTCAATCAGCAAGTCTATCAATTTTTAAACAAGTTCCTATCAAATGAATATGTCGCTAAAGTCGAACTTTCAAGTTGACAGACACGTCTATTGGCATTATTGTTTTATGACATGCAAACGATTATCAACTTTAGGGTGGTAGACCACATATTTGGCTGATGGTACACGCACTACTCTACTACTGTAGAATTTTTATTTCTTTATTTTCTTAAATAGCCTTAAAGATTATATTAATACTTCATCGACCAAAAAAGAAACACTCGCGGCAACACACGCCAAAAATATACCTTTTTATGTTGTAAGCTGAAACATAGAGTAAGAAGTTAAAAGTCTTGTCTGAAGTGTCCGAGAATTAACATCCAAATTAAACGACAATGATTTCCTATAAAAAGGCCAATGATATTCGATTAGGGTCAATTAAAGCAGCAGCACCTATAGATGTGGCATTGTTACTGCGGAAGCCTTGAACGAGTAAATAGGTACAGTCAGCGTCAAATATAAGGCAGTGATTAATGTAACTACTCAGGTATATCGTTTTCCCTATATTGTCAGAGGCGTTAAGAGCGTACCGATATATTATAACACTTTGGCCGCTCCCTTCAATTTGACGTTTACTGTACAGTCGAGTTTATAAACTTGTGAGCAAAAATTTGATTAAAAATATCTGAACACGCTTCTACGCCGTTAACAATGGAGTCGTGTTAAGAATTTTTTGATAAAATTTTTGCTCACAAGTTTATGAACTCGACTGTATGAAAGCTGATTTTTGAGATCGAGCGCTGACATAGTAAAAATTCGTCCCATGTCTGTCTATTTACCTATGCACTTCAAATAAGTGTCTTCTAGTATTTATTTATTTCCTGGACCAGGCGGGACCGATTTTCAAAAATTTACTCGAAAAGTTTCGACTAGTTGATAAGATAAATTAGAGGCCTAATTTTTTTTCTACTACACTTGTATAAAGTAGTTAATAAATAACTTATTTAACATAAAACTAAAACCGACCCAAAAAAATAAATAAATAACTAAAAAAGGAATCGACTACAAAACCCTTGAAAATATTTTTCTAGGGACCTATACTAGTTTGAAATCGGTGACTAAGCACGACCCAGCATGAGTGGAACAATAGTCGTCTACCTCACCTACATATTTTGGGTTTCAATCCCTCCTGCTGGGTCGTGCTGAGTCACCGACTTCAAGCTAGTAGGTATGTACCTAGAAAAATATTTTCAAGGGTTTGTAGTCGATTCCCTTTTAACCGACTTCAAAAAAGGATTATCTAGGTTTAGTCATCATGATCGTTTATGGACGCGCGAGCATTATTTAGGTCTCTTCTTCACCAGGTCCAGTTTACCAAATGATACCTACTTCCTAAATGTAAATACTTACCTTAATGCAAAAATGCCAAAATCGCCATAAGTGTGCCTATAAATTTTGAGGTTTGCCCTCGATTTCCCTAGGATCCCCACATCAGATCTTCACTTGGTGACAATGGAACCACCTCAGAAGAGTACTCTTTCGAATAAAAAAAGAATTTTGAAAATCGGTTCACAATTGACTGAGTAATCGGTGAACATACATAAAAAAAATACAAACATTGGAACATAGAACCTCCTCCTTTTTTGAAGTCGGTTAAAAATTTGTACGGAAGTTGTATCAGTACAAATTTTTAACTACTTTCCAATAACATTTATATGTATAAGTGACAATTTCACAAAAAATATAATATGTTAGAGAGCAATACATGTCTTTAAAAACCAGCCATGAGCGTGTCGAACACGCCCGAAATAGGGTTCCGTAGTCATTACGAAAAAAATAAGTAATATTTTTCTAAGGATTTCGTATTTTGTACGGAATAAGTATTCCAAGTTTACGAGTAGGTATATTTTATACCGTAGGCTGCTATTTGCTCTTAAACTACTAATAATTCTCAAGAAAACTTAACCGTTATAGTTTTTCTTGTAATTTTAATATACTTACTATCATACTGAATTTTTCTTAATTTTTCCACCCACCGGTTTAGATTTAGAGGGGGGGGCGCTCAATTTTATTGAAAATTTGCACTTTAAAGTTGAATATTTTGCAAACACATCACTGAATCAAAAAATCGTTGTAGCAACCCCCTAATGGTTTTAAAAGACCTATCCAACGATACCCCACACTACAAGGTTGGATGAGAAAAAAAACACCCCACTTTACGTCTATGGGAGGTACCTACTTAACTACTCTAAAAAAAATTGTTTTTGTATTTTTTATTATACCATTTTGTCGGCATAGTTTACATATTGATAGTCCCTGAGCAAAGCCGCGGACGGACGGACAGACAGACAGACATGGCGAACTATAAGGGTTCAGTTTTTGCCATTTTGCCTACGGAACCATAAAAATTACGGATTTGCGAAAATTTGCGGGCGTGATTTTAAAATCGGCCAGGTCACAACTGACTGAGTGATTGTTTTATTTCCAGATGTCGCTATTGATATGGCGATAGTAGGCGCAAGTGGGCAGATGTGATGTCGGGCATGGCAGACGGGAGCGTAAAGGTTAGTAATAACATGTGTCCAATGTAGGTACAGTACCTTATATTTTACTAACAGCTACCGGTAACCCGCGTGTTTTGGAATTCATTGTTTCCCCGCCTCGTCGTCTGCCTTTGTTGGAGACCAAACTCACATCATCTACGTAGAAATATCTCGAATTTTTCTTTGTATTTCGAAGGCTGAGAGGGGTCGTAGCCCTCCGGCGTCTTACGTCAAAGTCGTAAGAAATGAAATAAAATAAAATATATATTTCAGGATTAAAATCTATTAAAGTATTTGGCTTGGAAACATGTTAGTACAATTAACGTTAATAATCTTCTTATAATTATCAGAAAATATTGGACACGTGTTTTTGGAGTCGGTTTTACTTTTTCGGTAATTTTTTCCTTTCGTAGCTAAAGTACACAACGATTTCATTAAGCCCAAATACGACTTAGTTACGTTGTTTTATAACAGAGTTCCGTTGCCTCAGTTCGAAAGATCATTAACTTAAATCTTCTTCTTATAGTCGCTTATCTAGGTACATTAATCATGATCGTTTATAGACGAGTGAGCATTACTTAGCTTTGACGAGTTCCATTGGTCATCTACGGGCTTCTTCATCAGGTCCAGGTTACCAAATGATACTTTCTGAATGTAAATGCTTATTTTGATACTTTAAATGCCAAAATCGCCATAGGTGTGCCGATAAAATTTGAGGTTTATCCTCCCAAGGATCCCAAGGATCCCATCATCAGATCTTGACTTGGTGACAATGGGACCACCTCAGAAGAATACTCTTTCGAATAAAAAAATGAATTTTGAAAATCGGTCCACAATTGACTTAGTAATCGGTGAACATACCTACATAAAAAAAATATAAACATTGGAATATAGAACCTCCTCCTTCTTTGAAGTCAGTTAAAAAGGAAAAACGGAACCCTCATATCACTTTGTTGTGACAGTGCGGCGGGTAAGCGTCGCGCGTCGGGCAGCATGTGGGCTCGCGTGGCGCGCGCGCTGCGGCGCGTGGCGCTACTGGCGCCGCTGGCGCTGACGGCGCTGGCGCTGCTGCTGCTGCCGCGCCCGCCAGCGCCCCCGCGCGCGCCCGCGCCGCCCGCACCCGCGCCCAAGGCGCCCAAGGCTCCCGCCCTAGAGGACATGCATCTCCAGGTAACAACTAATGAGGGCTATCGCGTATGAATTCGCCACTAGAGGCGCTAGTGTAGCGTGAGGTCTCCGAAATGTCCAATCTCCATAGTTTTTGGGTGCCCTACGCGGGTTTATTTATAATTAGAATAATTTTGTGAATATTTTGCAATATCTGAAATTAATTATGGCAAATATGCGTTCCGGGGCAATGAATGTCTGTATTTTGAGACAGTTTTGTCTTTCGGAAACCTTTGTCCTCCCTTTTTTCCGAACAAAACGGGGACTGCGCAACACTGTGGCATGCTCGATATTTTTATGGTACGGTTTTAAGGTGTATTAAATATGATTTTAATCTAAATTTTGTTTTCACGCCCGTAATAACAGACTTTGAAAGCCATACTTAAAAACCTCACGCTACAGTGCGCCATCTAGTGAGACAAAAAACGATAGCCCTCATTACCAGAACATGTGAACAACTGAATGTGAAGCAATTTAAGAACCGGCTAGACTAGACCAACACATTAGGTAACAGTACAAATAATACTTGACCAAGGAGCAGCTAGATACTAATAATAGCAAGCGCAGCAATTAAATGGTTAAAGCGAATACAGGCTGCTTCCAACCGAAGCAATTGAAGTCTATGGGGGAGGCCTATTTGCAACAGTGGACGTCCTACAACTATTATGATGTGATGATATGATTATGAATTAAATTAATTCCAGAACGCGTTGAACGCGATCACGGAGAGCGAAGAAGCGGCGGCGCCTCACGACGAGTTGTCTGACGTGGCGCGACGGCCGTGGTTCATGCGCGGCGGCGAGCAGCGCCCGTGGAACACCGACCCGCATGCGCGCCTGTTCCCGGAGGACGCGCCCGGCGAAGACAGGTACGCACACACAGTGGAAGTGTGGAAGCTTTAAGAGTGCCGCGATCTGAGAGATAGACTTACTACACGACCTGTCATTTTGTCACTTGCCGTATCTGAAAGAACGCCAAAGATAAATACAAGACTCGCCCGGGGCGTTTTGATAGCTAATGCCGGCTCTACGTGCAAACACACCACACAGCGCGAATATTTAGTAGGAATAAAGTAGTGGCCGAGCCGCACGCGTTATTCCTGGAAGATGCGCTGTGAGAACACAGGCACTTATACAGGTATACAATACACCACACAGAACACACAGTAGGAATAAGATAGACTTAGGTGACATGGCGCTTAGCCTCCGTGGAACACCAACAAAAAAAACTCGAGAACTACGATGTATCGACCATTTTCAATATAAAAATAAGCCAAACACAGTCCGGACATATACCTATGTAGTAACTAGGACATATATGTTTAGCTGTATGACAAATGTAGACAATCAGTAGGTAGAACTACTAAAACAATCATGAATTGAAAATTCTTACGGGGAGCGCGAACGAAGTTGCTCTCAACAGCTAGTAGTAGGTACAGTCGCCATCAGATATTTCGGAGCGGCCAAGGTGATCAAAAATATCGATACATGAACTATAATAATTTCATAATAGAGGTGCATGCGCCGATATTTTTGACCACCTTTTCCGCTCCGAAATATCTGATGGCGACTGTACATAGATAAATATGACGTTATTTGTGCTTAAAAGTCTCTAAACTAATTGTTTTATTCATAAATATCCTGTACGGACGCAAAATAACTAACTTCGATAACATATTAAAAACATTTTTATTTTTCCTTGCAATTAGCACGCTATCGGGTGCTTAATTAAGCCCACGGGACCAGTGACACGATATAACCGCAACCGTAGGTATTTACAACCTACCTCTGGAAGGGTGGCGTTAACTGGCATTCAAGGCTGAAGGTGGTTATAACGGGGCACAGCCTTTGGGATTACGTTTGCTCATTGAACAATGCTTTGGTGCCGCTGACCTTAAAAATCGTCTAAGTGCTTTCGAACCACACATAACAAAGGGTTCTGTCTGTGTCTGTAGGACCTTAAGTACCTATGCAGGTTCGAGTTATGTCGCAAAGAAGCTTTTTTAGGGTTCCGTAGTCAACTAGGAACCCTTATAGTTTCGCCATGTCTGTCCGTCTGTCTGTCTGTCTGTCCGCGGCTAAGCTCAGAGACCGTAGTACCTACTAGAAAGCTGTAATTTGGCATGAATATACATATCAGTCACGCCGACAGTGGTAAAATAAAAAAACAGTAAAAAACATTTTTTTAGGGTACCTCCCATAGACGTAGTGGGGGTGATTTTTTAAATTCCAACTTTTCATTAAAAACTATCGTCCCCCCCCCCCCTCTAAAATCTAAATTGTTTGGTGGGAAAATTTGAAAAAATTCAGAATGGTAGTAAATATATTAAATTTACAAGGAAAATTATAGCAGCTAAGATTGCTTGAGAATTATTCGTAGTTTAAGATTAAGCAGCCTAAGGTATAAAAAATATATCTAAACTTCGGAGATTCCGTGCACAATACGAAATCCTTAGAAAAAATATTACTTGATTTTTCGTAATGGCTACGGAACCCTATCCTGGGCGAGCGTGTCCGACACGCTCTTGGCCGTTTTTTTTTTAATTGGGTAAGTTCCAATTTCCAATACAACGGGTGGCAATGGATAGTGGTTCTCTCTTACCATAAAGTACTAGGTATTTTTTCAATGCATTGTTAAAAAAAATAGTTCAAACTAATCATCCAGCGAACTACCTACCTTGTTAAACTATGCACATTCTCCGATAAAAGGCGTGCCTTGTGCATATAGGAATTGTTGAATTACCTTCCTAATTTTATTGCTAGACGTAGTTAAGAGTTTCGTGATCTTATAATAGGTACCTACTTTAACAGGATAACGCGGGCCTGGCATGCCATAAAATAAGAATACGAAACCAAAGAATACTAACTATTACTACGTTCATTCGAACCTAAAATAATATTTGAATATGAACTATATACATATATCAATAATATTCGATATTTGTATTGTATTGTTCGCGACAACAGAATACGTTTTATGATCCACCGGCAAGCCTATAATAAACTATTCCGTTCAGACCAAACCAAAATCATGAAATCGATAGAATTTAACAACTTGATAAGCATTTTATGCAAAATAAAAATAAGGTAGGTACCTACTTAGTTACTTTTATCTTTACTTTTAGAGTAAAAAAGCCAAAGAATCACGATAGATTCCGAGTTATTTAGCCTACATCAGATAACTAAATAAGTATACGTTATAAATATACGTTAAAAACATTACAATTAATTAAAAATATGAAATGTTTTCCATTCCTAGGATAAATTACAACTTTACTTTATTATCTTGTTCCTCTACTTCCACGCGCGTGCGACAGCTATATATGTTCACAGTATGTAGTGCGATGACATATGTGTCGCACAGACGTACTTAGTTGTCGTGGACAAGTGTAAGTAGGTACTTAGGTAAGGCGTGCACGACTGACCCATGGGTAGAAAATTAACGGTTGCTGTCAGTGGCGGACTAACAGTCCTAGGAAGCCTCCAAATGACCATAAGATCTCTTGATCAAGTCCTGGCTAAAATATGATTAACACTTACATCGACTTTTAAGATTAGGGTTCCCCATACAACTTTGTCGTCCCGGGCCCCGAACGACCTCAGTCCACCACTGGAAAGTAACGCTGAATCAATAATTTTCTAGAATGGTCAATCAACTGATGTACAAGTTGCCTGACGACGAGGAAGTGCCGGTAAAGAAGATTCTGCTAGCCAACGGGCTGGGCGCGTGGGGCGTGCCGAGCGGCCGCACGGAGTTCATCCGCAACAAGTGCCCGGTGGACCGCTGCTCGCTCACGGCGGACGCGAGGGACGCGGCCACGGCCGACGCCATCTTGTACAAGGATCACCACACGCCGTTCAATGTCAGACGACCTCCTAAACAGGTAACCATTCCTTTCAATTCCAGAATAAGTACTTCAGCTTGGGCAAGTCTGACTGAACATACCTACTCATACCTGTAAGAGTTTTCCAGGTCTTTTATTGAAGTCGACGCAGTTGTCCATGCATTGGTCGATCCAATGAATCAATCGATGGTGTTTTTGTTTTGTCAACCCATCAACTGAAATATTGCGGAGTAATTTTATGATACAGATCTATACATGTAGGTACTTACATATAACGAATTATAGTAGACTAGCCTGTTACCCGCGACTTCGTCCGCGTAGAATTCGTTATTGCTATCCCGCGGGAACTATGTAATTTGACACCCCACACTTCAGTCTACTCGTGACCACGGCCACTGCAATGTTGCCGAAACGTCGAGGTAAATATTACCTACTCGTGTGTGTTAGCGTGATAAGTCCCGTTGGTGGTATTTTGACTATGAGTGAAAATCACGAAAGTTTAAAACAGGGGAAACTATCCAATGTCCTTCCCCGGGACTCAAACTATCTGTATACCGAACTTTATCTAAATCAGTTCAGCGGCAACAAACAAACAGATTTACAAACTTTCGCATTTATAATAATTAATGGGATAATTACCTATGTCGTGATGTGCTCTGTGAAATGTGTCTATGGTGGCAAACAGCAGATCTACAACGGTGCATCCTTCTTCTCTCAACAACAACATAGCTCTTAGAACTAGGACTCTATAATCCTTTAGTTTAACTGTTCCCTCTGAGTCAGAAATAGAAAAACCGATACAAAGTAGGTACGGTCTTTGACCCGGATTTTCCACCTTCATATAAATTAAACACCAACAGGTCAACAACTGCTCATTTTAATCGGTATTCAAGTATTTGCCTATCGTTATTTATTTTAGAAAGGTACTACCTAACTACTTAAATCAGTTCGGTTTTTACGGTCTTTTAGTTTGCCGTATGTATTGGGTCAAATCTTGCAAGTTACTTTTGATTCCACTTCTAGTGGTCGGATTGACGTGAATTTTAGCATTACTTACCTACCCATGTAAGTTCGGTGACAATACATTAATCTGGTAGTGAAATTCAGGTGGTCCGGCCAATTCGGCTCCGCAGGACGGATCTCCGTGACGGTTAATGGTGTATCAATTTAAAATTTGGTACGGAAAATTTTACCTACTTTGGATACCAATTGCAAGTATAGGTACCTTATAATTAACAAAAAGCACAGTCGGCAAAAAAGCTTGTAAAAAAAGTGTTTTTTTTTTAACAAAAACTTATTTTCATACGAAGTCCGATGACAAATGGCAATTTCTGAGTATAAGTCAGATAAGTGGATTAATATTTACGTACTTATAGTATACGCAATTAACATTAGATATTCCTTCCATTGTTTTAAAACACCCTTGTTTACATTGAAAATACAAACTGAAATATAGATGCACAGAAAAACCAGAAAAATAAGACCATCACTGGGAATGTGCTGGGAATCGAACCCAGGTCCTCGGTATTCCGTACCGCGTGCTATACCGCTACACCACTGATGGTCAACGGTACCGACACGAATTTCCCCTATGCACCTCATATCTCAGCTTGTTTGTTTCTTATTTAGCCACTTAAGCAGTGACGCTAGCGACATCTATGCCGTAGCCCTCATCGAGAAACTTTTTTCGGCACTCCATTGGAACTAACCGCTCACCCGGACAAGAGATATCGTTACTAAGCAATCAAATTAAGATATACCGCGGTATAGCACGCGGTACGGAATACCGAGGACCTGGGTTCGATTCCCAGTGATGGTCTTATTTTTCTGGTTTTTCTGTGCATCTATATTTCAGTTTGTATTTTCAATTTAGGTTTTACGGGATGACCGTAAAAGTAAAAATTTGGAATTGAAATAAAAAATACAAAAAGATTCCAAAAAACCAATCTTAACCCTTGTTTACCTTAAAATAAATCTCTCCAAGCTGATTGACATTATACTTCATTGTATCATGCATGATTCATGACTAAATAAATCATTCTTGGGTACGTCCAATCTTCATTAGACCTACTCGAGGCAAACATTACCTTAATTGGGTAATCTGGTATAATTTAGCACGGACGAAAAGTGACACCGAGCCCGTTGGGTCCTGGGGTTTACCAATTGTACCTATCGTATGATTCAGTATCAGTGTAGAGGGAAATAAACACAGGAAAATCACTTTAGGCTCACATAGATACTTACATACAGTCGTACATTAATGAGTGAGTAGACGAGTCAAGTCAAAAACAATATAAAGACCTCGAGGGTCATAAATATTTATATAGGTACTAAAAGTGTCAACAAAACTACGTAGATTTGGTAAAAGGTACTTAAATATGTTTCTTCAATATACATACATAATATAATATAATATGCGAAAGAAAACTGATACCTACTACCTACTGGAAAGAAAATAATGGTCAATACGGCCTTAGGTTAGTTTATTTTTTTAATTGTATATACCTACAAGTATCATTCTGATTGTTATACGTAAATTTACAGATATGGATTCTCTACTATCTAGAGTGCCCGTACCACACGGCATCCCTCCGTCCCACGTCGCTGGACGTGTTCAACTGGACGGCCACGTACCGCCGCGACTCCGACATCGTCACGCCGTACGAGCGGTGGACGTACCACGACCCTCTCATCACCGAGAACAAGCTAGATAGGAACTACGCTGCCAACAAAACTAAAAAGGTGATTTATAATATAAGTTTTAGAATTTCAATATGTAGCGAGTAATAAAAATTTGATAGTAAGTAAATAACTTCGAAAAACATTTAGGTACGGTTTTCTGCCTTTTCCAACTCACCTTTCCCAAATGTTTCATTTGCCACACTGTTTTATTTGCCAACTCATTTTGTCTGAAACAAATTTTTTTTCGAAACCAAACCTACCTACTGTGTTCTATAAAAGTATAAGAAATTACCTATACTGATAAAAAATTTGGTTTCGGAGAAAATTGAGCGTTGGGAAATGAAACAGTTGGCAAATCAAACATTTAGCAAACAATAATTTTTCGAAAAGGCAGAACCCGAAAAAAACCTACGTTTTAGCCTCTCCTTTGTTTCAAATAATATCAGTATCAATAACGCGGATTAAGATAAGAAAAATAGAAAAAGATAGCCTTAAATTTCGGACTAATCCGGACCTGATATTGAAAAATTAAAAAAAAAACCTGCAGGTCGCGTGGTTCGTCTCCAACTGCCACGCGCGCAACCGCCGGCTGCAGTACGCGCGGCAGCTGTCAAAGTTCATCTCCGTGGACATCTACGGCGCATGCGGCTCGCACCACTGCCCCCGCGCCGACCCCAACTGCTTGGAGATGCTGGACCGCGACTATAAATTCTACCTCGCCTTCGAAAACTCCAATTGCCGTGACTACATCACTGAAAAGTTCTTTGTCAACGGTTTGCAGTGAGTTGTTTGCTAAATTAGCTAATATAGTATAGGTAGCTAAACCTTGATATTTTGCCATTGCCTCAACGCTGACCGAGTCAATTACGATTTCTTCAATTAGGTAGGTACATGTATCAAACTCATCATCCCAGCCTATCCCTTTCGAACCCAGCTGATACAATTGTGCGGGTTAATTACATTTTGAATTTGAATTTGACATGGATTTTACATAAGGTCCGCTGTCATAACTCTTACATTTGAATTTTGAACTTGACATGAATTGTACATAAAGTCCATTTTCGTAACTCTTTTCATACTCAGCTGGGTTCGAAAGGGATAGATACGTCCCACTGCTGGGTACAGGCCATCCTCAATGAGGGCTATCGCGTATGAATTCGCCACTAGAGGCGCTAGTGTAGCGTGAGGTCTCCGAAATGTCAAATCTCATAGTTTTTGGGTGAGCTACGCGGGTTTATTTATAATTAGAATAATTTTGTGAATATTTTGCAATATCTGAAATTAATTATGGCAAATATGCGTTCCGGGGCAATGAATGTCTGTGTTTTGAGACAGTTTTGTCTTTCGGAAACCTTTGTCCTCCCTTTTTTTCGAACAAAACGGGGACTATGCAACACTGTGGCATGCTCCATATTTTTATGGTACGGTTTTAAGGTGTATTAAATATGATTTTAATCTAAACTTTGTTTTCACGCCCGTAATAACAGACTTTGAAAGCCATACTTAAAAACCTCACGCAACAGTGCGCCATCTAGTGAGACAAAAAACGATAGCCCTCATTACCTATGACTTTGTCAAACTCACAATGTGTTTAAACTCGCTATGGGCACCTGTTTAACTGCGGAATATGTCAATGAATTTAAAGAACTGTCTACTTTGATAGTTTAAAAATGGATACAATATAGTCCGTTCGATACTTCTAAGTTCCTAATTGCACTTTGATGCTTTCAGGCACGACGTGTTGCCGATAGTGATGGGTGCGCGCGCGTCGGAGTACGCGGCGACGGCGCCGCACAACTCGTACGTGCACGTGGAAGAGTTCACCTCCCCCGAAGACCTGGCCAGCTACTTGCAGCGGCTGGACGAAGATGATGCGCTCTACAACTCTTACTTCAAGTGGAAGGTTAGTTAATACTCCCTCGGACAACAGAGTATACCCATTACATCGCTTGACTCTAGTATTCCTAGAGCAAGGTTGGCCACTGGCCAAACCCAGGCGCGCGGGCCACTTTGGCCCGCCAAGGCATTTGTATTTGCCCGCCAACGCGTTGATGAACTAGAGATGTCTCTAATTTCAGACCAAATTATTTTCTAACCAATCACCTACAGCAGCATTATTATTAGATACACGTAATATTTACGCAAATAAACCCCTAATAGAACGATTTTTGCATAGTAACTAAATAAGTTTGTACTAGTAATGGTTTTCTGCTCTTATCTTTTCAGGGCACAGGTGAATTCATAAACACGTTTTTCTTCTGTCGAGTATGCGCTATGCTGCACGCCAGCGAGCGACGGCAACGACAAACACACTATGTGGACGTCCAAGCGTGGTGGCGCGAAAACACTTGCACGAGGAACATGTGGCGAGGCACCTCCACAGAGTACTCTCACGATTCCAGGGACAAGGGATAAATATTTGTTTCTGGAAAAAGGTTTTGCTTGACTTCGAAGTTTGTTTTCTACAAATGAGGAAGAAAACCATCAACATAGGCCTGACAGTCCACAGTCGCGAACGCACTCGCAAGCATTCAGTACAGGAAAGAAGGACATTGTGTGCAGTCAGTTAAAAAGTTGCTCAATAGAGTGAACTTGTTGCATAACCGGAAAAATTATACATGTTCAGGACTGTATACTTATAATGTGCTATAGTACAAAGTGTTAGTCAAACATCCAAAAGTTTTCTGTTACTATGACTAACACTATTGCCGTGCTAATTGTTTGGCAGCGTTTAATCATACATTATTTTATATTATCGTGGTTAAATGCACGGATGAAAAGTTAAAGTTTACAATATTCCTAACGAGTCAGAGGAATATCGGCGCAATGAAACTGTTGCATTTAATTAAATAAGTATGTAGGTACTTACGATAGTGGGTCAAACCGTGAAATACCTAATGTGGGTAATTTTATGGTTTCAGTGTTTAATGTTGGTTTGGCGTATAGGTTACGTATTAGGAATAAGAACTTTTCCTAACCTTCAAGGAGATAAATTCGCACTCAGTCGTCCGTTATTGGCAATATAATTAATAGTCAACAAATGAATATTTAAAACTAATTACTTAGACACTCGCGCCCACCGAGGGGCCATCGTGAAAGTTACCTGATTCCATAGACAATAACAGGTACTATTATTGTAGTAAACACTATATAAATCATTACACTAACTCAGTACACTAACTAATTTGCGAAGAATTTTTAATTTTGTATTATTTTTTACAAATTTGTTTTTCTTAGACCGATATATTTAAGTATTTGTTATAACTTGTCAAAGTATGTTAGTAAGTTTTAGTTATTCATTAATTTATATGTTATTGTTATGAGATATGTATGAATTCAAGTCGTGTCTAGTCATATACCTATGGCTACTTTAAACAAAGCACAAAACGCATTACAAGCTCAGCTCAACCTGCACAACGCGTCCTGTAATAATAGGTAATTAATTAATTATTTAATGATTATTTAACTTCATCATATGAAGTAAACTTTTCTTTAACTTCTCTAAGAAGTTGATATTTTTTGATATGTAAGCATTTATTGCTAGTAATTAAGCATGTTCACACAAATTGTACTTAACATAGGTAACTTATTGTTGTTTATTACATGAATCATAGTGTCACTAAGTTTTTAAAGTAGACTTTCTAACAGGTTTGATTTTCAGGAAAATGATCTCAAATTGTCGCTAAATAAAATCAATGGTTCTTTTCTCAAGAATACTTAGGTACTATAGAAAATCATCATACCTACTTAATATGAGTTTTAGTTTAAAAATTAAGGGCACAAATGCCGCTGGCGCACGAATTTCAAGGTGGTTTAAGTAGGTACTTATATTAATTTTTGCCGTTTGTAATAAATTTGAAAGGACTTGGTGACTTTAATTTAGTAATATAAAACTCTAAACGGGTCCGAACGTTACGTAATATAAGGAAAATGTCTTTCTTCATCAATTTGAATCGCCGTTAGTGTTATCTGACTCTAAGTTCGCAGATGTACCATATTAAAAATAATAACAAAATAATTAATAACAATAATAAAATTAAAAATTGACGACCGGATGGCCAAGTGGTTAGAGAACCTGACTACGAAGCTTGAGGTTCCGGGTTCGATTCCCGGCCGGGGCAGATATTTGTATGAATAATACGAATGTTTGTTCTCGGGTCTTGGATGTTCATTATGTATTTAAATATGTATTTATCTATATAAGTATGTTTATCCGTTGCCTAGTATCCATAGTACAAGCTTTGCTTAGTTTGGGACTAGGTCGATTGGTGTGAAGTGTCCCATGATATTTATTTATTTAAGTACTTCACTGAATGACTGGGCTTTTGGGAGATTTGCCATCTGCCCAAAAGGTTTCCTTAGAATGCTACCGTAGTTACGTTTAGGTAGATACATATTGATTATGGCGCAATACTATTTAAACGCAAACGTTATTTATTTATCAGGGTATTCATTTAACATTTATTAAAAACTAGGATTTAAGTGTAATAATGAACCGTTAAAGTTAATCAATGTTTTCAGTGAGAGTTGAAAAAAATGAGACTTATTTGTTTTTAACTGCGACATAACGAAGCAGGCAAGGTGCCGAAAAATATAATAAAAATAAAAATATTCACAAATTGTTACTTTAATTAAAATTTCAAAACATGCGTTTTTGCATCATATATTCTAGTAACGATATGATAGAATGGAATAGATGTGCCTGCCATTTTAAGTGCATAAGCCAAAGATATAATTATGAATGAAGATGACATTAGAAAATGAATGTTGGTTAGCTTAAGCAGCTAAGGTATGCATGTAGTTCATAAGTGCATTGATGTGCCTAGTATGTATTAGCAAAATAAATGCTCTGCATTTACTTACCAACTATTTGTCAAACTATTTAAATATTATTATGTACAGTGGTGTGTTCAAATGATCTGTACATAATCAAGTTTGTTAATGTTCAGCTAAAGCAGATCCATGAAATTGCATTACAATATGTGTATTCGGGTAATCGGGTCGTAAAAATGAGACTGAAAACTGAAACAATGTATTGTTGTTGTGATCAGTTCTTCAACTATGTACAGTGACTATACTAACAGTTTCTCAAATAAACAGCAACGACATTCATAACAAGGGTTTGGAGTTTTAGTGGCGCGATAAGATGAAAACGAATCATGGAGTCGACATTAACGTTAAAATTGTATTCTTGGTCATATTCATTTAGTGATTTAATCCCGAAAAGCTTTTATCCCCATCATAAATAAAGCTCCTTGGACTCAGGACCTAAGTAATAAAAGATTAAAATTATGAATAAAATAATAAGGGGCTGTTTCACCATCCATTGATTAGTGTTAAGTGACGGTTAAATGTGATGCCGTCTCTATTTGTTTTGTTCGAATAGACGGAGACGGCATCGCATTTAACCGTCACTTAACACTAATCAATGGATGGTGAAACAGCCCCTAAGTCTATTTATTTGGCATGTAACTAAATTTTGAAATTTAATGATAATGGTTCACTTTAATCTTACCATGCTTCGAAAACTGAGAATAGGGATGTTGACACCATTAAAAAATAATTCGAAGACACGACTCCAGTAAAAAAACGCTTTATTTTAGCCCTGAAAACCAGATTAATTTTCGATTAACTGCAAAATTAGAGTTTTTGTTGCTTTAAAACAGATAAATAGTTGTTCGAGTTGGCAAACAAGTGACGTCATAAGTTGCTATTTCCATTTAAACTCTATGGCACTGAGCAAGTAATCACTATACGTTTTTACTATATGGGAGTGTTGTGTTTTGACAGCTCATAAAAAGTACGTCAGTTGATTGGTGGAGTCAACATCCCTATTCTGCTGATAACATCTCAAAAAAAATACGTAGTTCTTATATGTTTGACCTTAAATGGTGTGTACTGATTTTTTGAATATGCTTTATGAGACGTCTTCTGTACATAATGTTGTAATTATACCCATATAAGTAGAAAAAATCTAGTTTTGTCAAAGTAAAACAAGCACCTGTAAGATAGCAAATTGAGATAATGCTTGGCAAATGATGTTTGTCTAAACATGTTCAGTTACCATACCAACAAATTTTATGATACTTATATATATTTAAAATTTAATATAAAATCACATTTCATAACTTAATCATTAACTAATTTTGACATCAAACAACAAAGTCATGCATTTGATTTTATTCATTGAAATAAAAAAGGACAATTTGAAATAAAATATAGGATGTCCCAAGACGATGGCACATTTATTTATTTATTTTATTTATTTCAAAGGCACACATGGATGGAAGGATGTGTTTATTTCACAAGTGGATCCTTAGGCGGGCCTCAAACAGCTGGCTGTTCCAGCTGTTTAAGGCCCTTATTAGTAACATGTACTTTAAAATTATGAAGCACAGAAAAGTCAAATTTTAAAGTACATGTTACTAATAAGGGCGTTAAACAGCTGGACTGGAACTGGAACAGATGTATTAATTTTCCTGAAATTGACATTGACAATGTAAAATTTCATGGTCTTCCTTTTATTTAATATGCTTTGTTACTTGGAAAAATAATTCTTCCAATTGAGCCTTTCGATTGGTGTCATAACATTACGGGTTTTTTTTACCATAATATTTGGCGGGTTCGATTCCCGGTTCAGACAGGCGATCATTCAAAAATCTTTGAATGCAGTTAAAATTGTTATTAAAAACAAAATGAAGTCTCCTTTCAGTAAAATCATCTCTATACAATATTTAAGATACATTCCCTCCATGTGGCATCATCTTGGGACATCCTATAGACAATTGTCGCAGCTTGCTAAGCCACAGTAGCTTAGACAAGCTATCACAGTAACTATTATGACTGTGTGTGTATGCCCGTTTTATTATTACTAAGCCTTCAAAATCAAAACCTTAACACCAACATGAAATATATTATTTACAAAATGTTACCTAGATAATTTAAGGATGCAAAGGGCAAGCCATTTAAGTGACTTTGATTAAAAAAAAAGGACTACTGAGTTAAATACTTTATACATTACCTTATATCTAGTGATCACCACATTCAAACAGAATAAATGGATTAAAATCGAATGGTTTTCTTTTTTTTACCAGTACTACCTACTCAAAAATTTGAATTAATACTTATGCCGACTTGTGATTTTTTTTGAACTTCTCCAATATATTCATATTCCTAATATTTTCAGATATCTGAAACTGAATGTTAGCACACTCCACCACTGATGTTATGGTGCTTTGAAATATTTCTTGAGCCTTGTGCATATTTCGAGGCACCAAAATCCCAAACCACCTCAGAGGATTAATAGTGTCTGCATCATTACTCTCTATAGCATTAAATTGTTTTTCTTCACTGGCTTTTGTGTGTACCGATGCTGAGAACTCTGGACTGCTTTCAGTCGGCAACCTCGCTGTGCTCACTGCAGTCTGGCCCATGATGTACCTGGAAATTGATATTAAAGTCTAAGTTTTATAATTCAATTATTTTAGCAGTACAATTAAAATACTTAGAAGTGTTAGTGTAATTGAACACTTAACTAATGTAGAATAATATTGACGACCGGATAGCCAAGTGGTTAGAGAACCTGACTAGGCAGCTTTCGGTCCCGGGTTCAATCCCCAGCCAGGGCAGATATTTGTATGAATAATACAAATGCTTGTTCTCGGGTCTTGGATGTTCAATATGTATTTTAGTTATGTGTTTATCTATATAAGTATTTCTATACATTGCCTAGTATCCATAGTATAGTCAGCATCAAAAGTAGCTATACACTTTCGTACTTTGTTGTTTTACATACTAAACACCATGAAAGATTTTCCATGTGTCAATGCAACAGAATAAAAAATTGATCCGTTACTTTTGATGCTGACTGTACAAGCTTTGCCTAGTTTGGGACTAGGTCAATTGGTGGCAATAATGTCCCATAATATATTTTTTTTATACCTATTATGTTTGATGCTGTAATAAATTAACATTCTCTATTATTCACAAAAAAACCAGCCTCTCTGTACATCAAAGCTGGCTTTGACCAATATTAGCATGGTACATCATACTCGGAGATCAGAACAAGTTTACAAATGTTTTTATTTACCTGGACTTGGCAAGGTGTATGCTTCCTTCGTGAATTTTAGACTCTATAATTATTTCATTGTTGATTTTCTCTTCCATCAGATGTAGCTGGATCAAAGCCACTTTGTCCAAAAGTTCAGATACCTCATCCAAACTAGGAGTGTTCTTGTCCTCTGAAATTAACAGAAACAGAAATACATATAGTGCTACTCAAATACTTAAGTTTTCCTTTGGTAGGCTGTAGGTATTCAAAAGAAAGTAGAAGAAAGTTGGATCAGTCAATGGGTTTCATGAGGGGGGGGGGGGCATGACGGATCCAAAGAAAATTGGATTCTAATTAGGAAATTCTTAGGTACACATTACATTGACCTAGTATGTGTAATACATTTTGAATGTGGTCACATTGCTTTCCTTATTTGTCTTATTTTGTGTGTTGGCACTACCGTATAGTGTAATGGCAATACAAATGAACAAACGAGGGAAAAAAACAGAGCTGGTGCCGGAGTATAAAGAGGTTAGTTCCTTCCTGAAACTCGGCTGATACCTCAGGTGAGTGTTTGCTATGTACTGTTAATTGCCATGATCATGGATTGTGTAAGGATGTCTGCAATTTAATGCAGGGTACATTCCGTACATGGGTCCAGTAAGCGCTAGAGTTCAATGTACACTTGATAATGTCATAGACAGCGGAGAGCAAAAACTAGACATGGAGCAAGTATCTCTTGCCCAGCATTAATGATCGTAAAGATGATGGAGCAACCAAGTCAGGACTATGGGGATGGTGGAGGTCAGGGGGCCAAACCCCCACGTCCAGCAGGTGCCAGGCCAAATCATGGGCAAACTAAAGATCACTGGTAGGCTATCTCTCTACCTAAGCATTGACGCACCCGGGCATAGCGCAGTGTCTAGACCAGAGTATTTTAAGTTGACCGTAAGCTAAGCATGCCACCTTAGGCCTAGTTTGTGCTAGTTAGGAATCACTGTTATCACATATCTTGTGAAGCCAAAATAAGAACTTGTCCTTACACACTTCAGCAATATTTGTGGCCTTATTATTGCTGTGTACCATTAGCACCCCAGGTATATATGTATGACATTTATGGAAGCATAGAAGGGCCACACACGGCAGACCAACGGTTAAGCTAAAATAATTAATTAACCAACACGACATCATCATGTTTATGTAGTGAAAAATCCATCAAAAAAAAATATTCACAACGTTACTATATGTAAACAGATCCACATAATTTTGATAATGATGGTTTATGGATTTTGCTTACCTATTGGTACCATGTTTACGCAAATAGAGAGTCAAGATACTTTTCAAGTACAAGTAAGACACCACTATATTTAGGCATACAATACTCTTTTAACAGGCAGATGAACTGCTGAAAGCTGAAACCACGAAACTGAAACGTAGTTATTAATTATTAGCGTAGCGTAACTTAGTTAATAACTAGCTACTATTCTTGTAATCTGAGTGACGAATACGAATGTCAAGTGAATTGACATTGACATAATTTCTTTTCACGAAAAGACAAAGGAGAAGAAATGGAAAAATAATCCTGTATGTAAAAAATCCTCGGACTTGAAACTATGAAAAATCAACCAACAAAAACATGTTGTAAGCAACGTGCAAAGTCTCGATACAATATTTCGTGGGATGGGAACCATTCGCTGTACTGAGGGCCTACTCCATAGTTCTAAAATCGATACAGTTCATATCGTACCGTCCCTCTCGCTCTCGTATTAAGTAGTATAAGTGTCAGAGGGACCGAACGACACGAACTTCAAGCTTCGAACTTCGTAGTAGCCTTGCTGCTGTATCGTACCGACTGACAACACATGAAATTTGGTATGGAAGTCGTTTGAGACGTTTGAGTAGACGTGGTCTGGGCGGTCCAGCAAAACCAAAGAGTATTAGATTAGTACCTATAGGCAAAACTTTCCTCTGATAGACAGAGCCTAAATTAATTAAGTTGAATTAAGCTGTAATTTAAGTAATTAAAAACTAAATTAATTACTCTAACACTCTAACCTGAGAAAGCTGTCAAAATAAAATGATTTTTAGAATTGACAACATAGTTGACAACACAAAATACCATACCGGCGGCAGGGGCACAGTCTGTGGCAGTGGCACACACACGTCGCCATTTTGTTTTGTAGGAAATTGGTAGGAAATCGAGCGAGTATTGTCCGCGTCTATAGATTTTGTGGAATAACTATTTAACTTGTACTAAAATAAACAGGATTTCTCGTCTATTATTAGAAGCAATCTTAAAATAACATGTCTGACCGAAAGCGTGTACTAGAAGACTTGAGAGTGATAGACTTGCGTGCTGAGTTGGAGAAGCGTAACCTAGATAAAAGTGGCGTTCGTGGTGTGCTCATCCAACGCTTATCAAAGGTAGCTGAATCGATTACACTATGTTTAATATTTATTTTTAAATTACACTATGAAACCTATAGCGCTCTTGAATAAACTGAAAATATCATATTGAGCCAAACCTTTACCGTTGTGCGTTTGTTTTAGCATTTGAAGGAAGAAGGACATGACCCAGAGACTTTCAAGTTTGACTTGAGTACTCCGGAAGGTAAGACTCCAACAAAGAGAACTCGTCGCGCTGAGAGTATTGTTGAGCAAGAGGCAGAGGAGACACCGACCATGGAAGACATGATCGTGCAAGACGATGCCGGAGAGGAGGACGAGACTGAGTCTCAACCAAAAGAAGAAGAAAACGCCACTGAAGAAACTAAACAAGAGGAAAAAATGGATGTTGAAGACACAGAAAAAAATTCTAGAAAACGGGAAATGAATGATGATTCTGACGCGAGTCCACCTAAAAAGCTATGCCAAGACAAAGATGATGAAGAAGATCAGAAAGCTGAAAATAACTTGGAAGAGGACAGCATTAACTTGGACCTTGGGGAAGATGAACTGCTCAATGAAGAGGTACGATTCTATTTCTTTAGGGTTACTGTCACATTGCCTCCGATTGCTCCTAAGCTGACTAATGGGTTTCTGATGGAGGTAGACTAAAGTTTAAGTATTAACATCCAATAGTTCTAGTCAAGTAGTTCTAGTCATTCAAAGGTGTTGTTTGTTGGTATTATTTGAAATATATGTTTGTTTTGTTTTGTTGATAAATATATGTTTATCATGTCATATTGTTCTTTTTTTAACAGTCTTAGTAATCTAACAAACTATATTTGATTCAAAATGTATGAGTAATAATGTAGTCCATGTCACCAAAAACACATAATTTATTTATTTTGACTGTTAATTTGTTGGAGGAGTGCCAAGCACTTGCTGCTAATCCTTAATACAATGTTACTTGTTTGTTTCAGACCGATACAACTTCTAAACAAAATAAAAAAGGTAAGACTTTACTTAACTCCCACCTCTGTTACTACTCACTACTTAGTCTTGTATTCACTTTTGATATTCAGTGATTGTTAGTTATTTGTGTATAAACGTATATCTATTATACTGGACATTGCAATTTAAGGAGAATAAATTAAATGTTGTAAAGAAACGGAGTGATGCTGCTACTAGATTGGAGACTGGTCACCAGGAGAAAAACTCAGACTGTAAAAATTGGAGGCACCACAGTAAAGAACTTGCTACTGCAATCAACACCAGAATAAAGCGAGCAATGTAATAGGAAGAAAACTTGTTGCTGTTCCTTGGACAGTTGTCTACAGATGTTCTACAGTCCTACAGGCTGAACTTCTAATTATTACTGTCATGGTTCTTCTATGTTAATTCACAACCAAGACATTGTCACTTGCTCTTCCAGTGTTCAAAAAATTATGTTCAACATAGCGGTCCAATGCCACTATGGTATTCTCCAACCCTAGGGACAGTGGTGCTAATATCGAATCAAGTTTTCAGGTCAGAAAGATATTACATTTTCCAATTTGAAGAAATGTGAAGAGAATCATCTTGGTAGCTTTGACCTGAGCGAAGATGGAAGGTCTGCAGGGCGGGTTGCTCGCAACGAGCGACCTGCACTGCCCCCGGCCGCTACTGACGCGTGTACTGACATAGATGACGGCGTCCCCGAGCCTGCGGCGGAGCCCGGCGCCACCCCCGCGCCGCCCGCCGCGGCCGCCGACGCCGTCGCCGAAGATCAACAAGTAAACTCCGAAGCCGCCGCCACTAGGTTGGTGAATGCCGAACGGCCGTCGCGACGCCGCCCCGCGCAACTATATTCTCCGATTCGAACAATTGATACTATACTTACGTTATCACTACAAAGTTTTGCACCAACCACGTGATGGCGCCATCGACTGCATCGGTACGGTTGTACGCTCACTGGAACAACGAAGCCACCTCTTGAAGAATGACGACGGCACAGAATACTTCAGTTCTACAACATCGAGACTTCAGTCAAATCTCCGTGCGACGGTGTGTGCGAGGCTGGAGCGCCAACGTCGAGAGTCAAGCTCTGCACAGCGCCTGCACTTCGCGTCGGTCGTCGGAAGGAGAGATGGTGCAAAACTTTGTAGTTGATTGGGTGTGAAAAATTTCTTACGCTTTTACCTGAGAAAAGAATGCACCTATCACTATTACGAACTGTGTTAAGCTTATAAATGTTCCATCACATGACTGTACTAATCGATTCTTTATATTTTTCAGCAATGAAACTGAAAAGTTGGAAAAGGACCAAAAAGGTAATTTGTGAAGTCTAAAATCTTTCAAAAATAGTACTCTGAAAATTGAAGTGTAGGTACAACTAATTGTGTTTTTAACAGATGACAAGGACAAAGAAGGTGATAGTGAAAAGAAGGATAAAAAGGACGATGGAAAGGAGGGCGGCGCCCGTAACTTATGGGTCAGCGGCCTTTCTGGAGACACCCGCGCTAAAGACTTAAAGCAGCTCTGCAGTAAACATGGCAAGGTACTTATCATGCGTACAATCTTACTGATACTACTTCCTATTCCCTATTAATCTGTCATCTCCCAGGATAACAGGATCAAAGGAATTTGGGCACAAATTTGTGCCTCTGGGAGAGGACAGGTTAATACTATATCCTCCTAACGCCCAGAGTCCTTTATAAAGGACTTATTGTAATTTTAAATCAAACTATCATAAATGACAAAGTTTGATGTTCATAAATCAAAAATTTGACTTGGGCGTTAGGAGGATAAATGCGAAAATTTTTATATTACGATCTTTGTTATTTTATCAAGCAATAATGGTTCATAACTACCTTTGCGTGGAGATTCTTTGCGAAATAATGCAAGTATCGGAAAATTATGCAAGTTCAAGAGGGCATGGGCGGGCCACATCGAGAACTCGAGTGGCGACCACGAATCGGAAAACTACTCTTTTATACTATAAATAAAGAATAATATTGAAATAATTATAAACTAGACTTAATTAGTATAAGTACAATTAATGAGCACTACAAAATTTTAATGATAAAAACTTATTTTGAACTACAAGATCTACTTATAACCGCAAAAATGGCGGAAACGTCGAAGTAATTTCAAAGATATGTTTTTTCGTGGCCATCCCACGAGATACCTAATGATGAGTGAAATTACCGAAAGGGTTTAGCAGGCTAAGTAAGGACATGTGGCTCCTGTGAGAAATACATTTTTGACATTATCTCTGTGACAGTTCAAGATAGAGGGCTGAAAGATGGAGTAATTACTAGAGATGCAACGGATATCCGGCCACTATTTTACTATTCGGCCGAATACCGGATAGTTACGTACTATCCGGCCGGATACCGGATGGTAAAAAACTTATAGTTATGATTAAAAACTGGTATTTATTTATGAATGACATCAGTTTATTATTCTACTGTTTCACATCCCATTGATTAATTTTAACTGACGGATAAATGTGATACCGTCTCGCGTCTATTCAAACAAAACAAACAGAAACGACATCATATTTATCCGTCAGTTAAAATTAATCAATGGGTGGTTAAACAGCCCCTAAGTTAATTAATTATACTCTACAAGTTGCAACCTGCACGGAGTGTCATGCGCATGTTCGAATTAGCTTAATTTAATTGTACGTATAACTAGGCCGAATATCCGGCTATCCGGCCAACGGTCCCGCCGAATATCCGGTATCCGGCCAAACCACTATCCGTTTCACATCAAGTAATTACTAGGTATGAGGAGACAAACAATTGACATTTACCAATTCTACAATTCCTCACAGGGACCACATGTCCTTCCATAGCCTGCTAAACCTTTTTAATACAATATAAATTTGACTGTTTTTACTTAATAGGTTATTGGAGCAAAAGTAGTGACTAATGCAAGGACTCCCGGATCTCGTTGCTACGGCTACGTAACTATGGCCAGTGCACAAGACGCGGAAAATTGCATCAAGAATTTGCATAGAACTGGTTAGTTAGTCACTAAAATTATACTTAATATCCTCAAATACCAAAATACCTCATCAAGTTCCAATTGTTGCTAGAATTACCTGTGCAATTAGGGCATGACTTCAAAAGAGAAGATTTCCAACTACATTCAATTTTCAGAACAAATATCAGCTGTACAGAAGTGGTCATAAAACTTAAATTGCCACTACTCGAAATTGTTATATGGACACTTTCATTCTCAGTTGTTTATGTTATGGAAGTTATGCTTATAAATCCAATATCACGTTTGTACATCTTTCGTAAAAAATATTAAAGTTAGTTGTGTTTATCAGTAACAGAATAACATCTATAAGTCATACAGAAAAAGTAATGTTCAAACATAAAAAATCCACAGAGTTGCATGGCCGCATGATCTCAGTTGAAAAAGCGAAGTCTGAATCGGAATCGTCCTCGAGGAGACAGCCAGCGAGGCCAGAGCGCCGCTCCAGCAAGGAGCGCAAGGACGATGCTAAGGACAAGGAAAACGAAGTAAATGAACTGCTTAGTTTAAATTAATATGAAGCACTGACAGGTTCAAGCAAATTTTCATACTAGCTACATACATTTTCGTAGTAATGGGCTGCGCCACTCAGTCGCGGTCGCCCACATCGGAATGGTATCTTTATATGAAAAGAGTGCTTCTCATCTTCACACATCGGGTGGAGCACGCAGTCTAATACTTATGAGACAAATTATTGATTTATAATTATATTAATTGAGTTAGCTACTTACTAATTTATGTTATTCATTATTGGCAACAAATTGGCCAATTGTCACTTTTGATAATCACAAACTTAATATGTTCTTTTACTACCATAGGATGATAAAGAAAGCACTGAAAAATCTAATGAAAAAGCTAAAAAGGATGGCGAAGCGTCGGGTGAAGAAAGTACAAGGTCAGCGTCGAACTCTCGCGATAAAGCTGATCATAAAGATAAGGTAATTCACTTAGGGGCTGTTTCACCATCCATCCGTCTATTCAAACAAAAGAAATAGAGACGGCATCACATTTAACCGTCAGAATTTGATTGATATTCATGTTATTTTTCTACTGTTACATCATAATCTATATAATATATATTTATAAGAGATAATACTATAATATTAAATGTTTTCAGGACAAAGTTAAACGAAGCACAAGGAGTCGTGAAAGGAAGCGATCGCCCAGAGAAGTTTTGTCCTTCTCCAAGATTTGGGTATGGATTACATTTATAAATATTACTCTCTATTAAGTCTTCAACAAGCCGGTCTTTACAATCCATCACTCGTTCACCCTAGTTTTAGAAATAATATCCTGGGCGACGCAACTCTCGCGACCACGACCGCAGAAATTGCCCTTCCACCTAACGTAAAACGACCACGGACGTTGTAGGCATCTTGAGCGCCGTGTGCTCGCAATACATTGCGAAAACGTGCAGCTGTATGGGTTGCGATTTACGAGTAAATATTTCACGTGAATCGAAGCGAGATTAAAATTTAATTCAACACGGATTCCGTGAATTTATGGTTGCGTTTTTGACAAAATGAATGAGAGATGATGATTCGAACAGTGCATCATGTTCTGATGACATCTGTCTCATCTATCATCTTTTTCGAATTCCCGCTACGTTTTGATGATAGCCCAATCTGACCCACCAATATTGTATGGACGAAAGTGGCGCGACGCCATCGCGAACTGTAACGTCACCTATGACGTCGAGCGATCGCCTGCGAAGCGAAGGCCTGTGCCTAAGGTGGAAAAATAAATAAAAGCGTTATAGAGGGTGTTACAATTTACAATCATTGTGTGCGTTGTTACTTGTTAAGTGGAACATACCCATTGTAGGATGTATGTTACAGAAAGAGCGCGACGTAGCGCGCGCGCGCGAGCGGTCGCGGGCGGCGCGCGAGGAGGAGCGCCGGCGCCGCGCCGCCGAGGACGCGCTGCGCGAGCGAGAGCGACGCCAGCGCCAGGAGAAGCACCGCCTCGAGCTAGAGCGAGAGAAGCTGCGCGCTGAGAGGTACGCGCTGACTAACATTACTCAGGATCAATGCCCAATTTAAGACTATCTTATGTTTTGCGCGTACGAGGGGGTTAAAAGCGTTTATTCCTGCTGAGCTGGCAACGTTGCATTTTTGTTAGTTTTCTCGATTATTCCATAAAAATTGAATGAAAATTAATAATGTTGTCTGATAGAACACTTCTTAATATATAAGTTAATGTCAGTGGCGTGCCTAGGGTATCAGACTATGGCAAGCCGAGAGATATGATTTAGTATTTTTTATAATTTAATGTACCTACATCCATCTTGTTGCCGTAAACTTCAATCTTCAGTTTGGACGAGCTTACCAAAGCGCACTGAAGGCATGCTATTACTAGATAGAATTTTACAGACATACACTTGGAGTCCACACAAGGGACAATTTGGTCCGTTTCCGAACTCATTCTCTCCCACAGGCACTGCACTTTACACCGCACTAGAACCAGAATACCTAAGCACTTATTTATTTTTTGAAATGATTGCATCAAATCACAACGCTACGCTACGGCCCACGGTTCGAAATAAACAATCATGAAGTTAGAAGTTATTCATCTCGCCCGCGCACTCGCGTCGCGTTCCAAACCAAACGCAACAAACTTCACACCGTAAGCCAGATTCAAAATTGCAAAGAAAGTGCTACATATGCAGCTATACATAGATATTTGCAAAACTAACGTTTTCCTAAGTATGAAGAGAGCGTTTGGAAGCCCCGTAAAAGCCCACGAGAGCGAGCGAGATGTCATGCTATTTACAATGTACGCCACTATCGCCGCGTCGCCGCCGGTCGCAATCAGCGCCACTAGCCATGCCGCGGATTACGCAATTTTTAGTATTTTACGTAAAATAAAGCGCGCTAAATTATTAAAGTGATTTTATTAGAACTTTTTTTCTCGTTTGGACGTTGTTCGGTTTATAAGGCAAGCCCGGCTTTTGGGCTTCTATGTAAGGATCGCCACTGGTTAATGTGTCTACTCCAATAATTATTCGTTATAGACTTTTATTTTCTTTAAAAACCGGTAATAAACATTAATTCGTTTTTAAGGAATATAAAAGTCTATCACGAATAATTATTGGAGTAGACACATTAACTTATATATTAAGAAGTGTTCTATCAGAAAACATTTTTAATTTTCATTCAATTTTTATGGAATAATCGAGAAAAACTAACAAAAATGCAACGTTGCCAGCTCAGCAGGTATAAACGCTCTTAAGAGTGGTGAATAAAAAATGACGAACGCGAGTCTATGAGAAGCCCGAAGTCGAATCTTTAATGAGTCGATGTTCGTAATTCCAGTACCACCCGTGCCACATACAGTCGAGTTCTTAAACATCTGAGCAAACATTTAATCAAAAATATGTGAAAACGACTATTGTGCAACGGTATAGATGCATATTCTGATATTTTTAATCAAAGTTTTGCTCACAAGTTTACAAACTCAACTGTAAAATGTTTTTGGTCACATTTGCGAGTAAAATTGTAAGACAAAAATAAATTTTCTAAAATTTCCGATACCGCTGGCGCAGCTTAGGAGCAGCAGCAGCAGCCCTCCGCGCCCCAGCAACATGGTGCGGGGGGGGTCGCTGCTCAGGTCATCAGCTAACCCATGTCACACTGTTTACGAGCAAGTGTGATGAAAATAAAATTGACACATCAAATTTCGGAGACATTAATAAATAATGTTTAATTGTTTCAGGGAGAAAATAGAACGCGAAAAGAACGAGCTTCTGCGGTTGGAGCGCGAACGGCACCGCCTCGAGCGGGAGAAACTGGAGCTCGAGCGGCTCGAGCTGAAGCGCGCGCAACTGCGGTACTCGTTACTATTTAGCCACTTTTTTGCAACAGCAGTCATTAGAGGCTTTTCTTTACATTTCAGATATTTTGCACTTTTCAACATAAAACTGTTTAACTTTTCACTTTGTGAAGATAATTTATTGTAATCAAAATACCACCAACGGGACTTATCACGCCAACACACACGAGTAATATTTACCGCGACGTTTCGGCGACATTAAAGTGTTAGCGTGATAAGCCGTTGGTGGTGTTTTGATTATGAGTGAAAATCACGAAACTTTAAAACGTGATAATTTACAGACTGCTCCGCCGACTAGGCACAATTGGGATGTCCCAATTTTGACAACGTATAATAAATCGAAAACCGTTTGGAGAAATAGGCTTTGTGAAGCGTTTTCAGAAATCAGATTCCAAAAATATGATAAACTGAATTAAATAAACAAAATTTAAGTAATGACCTTCATTTGACCCCTGCAGTGTCCCGTCACAAAGGCAGTTCTAAAGCAGGTCTACACTCTAAAGCAAATTGACAGTTTGAAATGTTGCTGTCCTGCTTATAATAGCAAAGAGTGACAAAGACAGAACTTTAATCACATGATGCGCACCCGGCTTTAAACAGTTGTCATTTATCGTAAAGTCCGAAATGTATACGAGTATTTCCAATGTATTTTTACAAATTAAATTATTAAATTACTACGTTACAAGTAAATATAAAAGAATTTAAATATCAGATTTTAATAAAAAAATATCTATTTACTATCACACCATTAAACAAACATAGGAATTGTTAACCGACATGAGTATGTCGAACCTCGAATACCTCGAATTATGACATACAGTTTCAGGGGAAGGAGTCCAAGCATGCTATAACACGATAAGGGACAATTTACCTTGATTGATGGAACCCGCGTGTTCCTCGTGGTCTTGATGATGCCGCCGCCGAGTGGAGCCGCCGCCGTGGCCCGGGCCGAGTTCTTGTAGATGCTTGGGCTTGTTTTGTAGTTGTTATGTAGTATCACTACACCACACATCACAACCTTAACTTAAATCGTTATAAATGTTTTTAACGAAGAGTGACTGTTGGAACACACGCCGTCCGACCGATCCGCCGCAAGAAGTAGTTCCCTTTTCACTCACGGCGCCACAGTCGCCTTGTGAAGCGCGGGAGGCAAATGTTGCCAACTTCAAGGCCCTCCAATTATCCCCTATTGAGGGAATAACATGCAAATTTTCATTGAAATCGAGTGAGAATTATTAGTAGTAGTTTAAGAGTACCTAAATAGCAGCCTAAGGTATAAACTATACCTTAACTTGGAAGATTCAGTACACAATACGAAATTTTGGTCGTAATGGCTACGGAACCCTATCCTGGGCGTGCACGCTCTTGGCCGGTTTTTATTTACATTATGGTTTTGTTTTAGTTTGGAAGAGGAGCGTCGCAAGCGCGGCTATGACAGTAGCGCCGCGTACCGCAAGCCGGCCGCCAGCCCGCCGCCCGAGCCCGCTTACGAGCGCGAGCCACGGCACAAGCGCGTGCCGCCGCCGCCCATGGTCAGTGTGAGTACTGCCGACCGGACACTTCCTACTAAACACTAAACAAACTAACTCGTTAATTATACAAAAAATTAATGGGTGCGCATTTTTTCGCATAACATTTCAAGTCCTATTATCAGAAGTCCGAAAATGTTTGTCATACCATTTTACATCATAACGTTCACTCTTCATAAAAATTTTTAATACTAACGATCGAAACTCATAATATCAGTAATCATAATCATACGCCTTGTTCATAATAATATTGGTTTTCGTATATTTTCTTATACTAACGATTTAAACTCCTTATCATTCTTATTCATAACGCCAATATTCATTTATAACTTTGTTAATACAAATATTTTTGTTTTCATATATTTTATAATCATAAGTGTTATTTGTCCGCATTATTGTACGAAATATGTATACACGGCCTTAATGTTAAGTGCATAAAGCCGTGCATACATATTTTTGTAACTTTGGCCGTGTCGATATCTTTGCCCTTGACTGTACCATTTTGTCGGCATAGTTTTCATATATATCCGTGAAAAATTACAGCTTTCTAGCATTGATAGTCCCTGAGCAAAGCCGCGGACGGACAGACAGACATGGCGAAACTATAAGGGTTCCGTTTTTGCCATTTTGGCTACGAAACCCTAAAAATAGGAATAAGAGTTTTATGAGTCAATATGGACCCAAAATTAATAAACAACAAAAAAAACTAAACAAACACTTAAGAAAAAACTCGACGACAGTGCAGTTCAGAGATTAGAGCAATCCTGTTTACTTACACACAATCCTGTTACACTGCAGAGCACAAGCCTCTTTGAACCATAGGGCTTGGGCAGTAGTTCACACGGGAGCCCAGTGCGGATTGGGGACCACACACACTATTGAATTACTGCACAGATATGTGCTGGCTTTCTTGCGATTGCTTTGGCAAATTTTGTAATTTAAAAATGTTCATAAGGTGGGTCTCAGGACTTCAGGGGGATAGATTCCGAAAAACTCTAGATAAAATAATATACCGAAAACTTATCATGCCCATTGTATCGTGACAGTCGTCGAGCCGCGGGCAGTTCGAGGCGCCGCCGCCGCCGCGCTTCGAGGTGCCGGCCGGCTACGACCGCGCCGACAAGCGCGAGCGCGACCGCGACTACAAGCGGGAATACCCGCGGCACGTCGCCACCAAGACCGCAGCCTACGGTACGTACGTGCTAACAACATTCCAGGACCTTGGGCGCTTTGAATGCGGTCTGCGTTCTGTCTGGTCCTAGTTGCACGAACCGCACTGATGATGATGATGATTAGAGAGCGAATTTGAAGTAGAGATTACAAGTTTGGATAAGACTAGTAAAAGTAAGAATTTATTTTTATCAAAAAGGTACGTAATAAACAGGATCTATACTCGTATGTTTGAGCTGTATGAAACTACGACTACGACTACGAGGGTCACACTGAAAGTTTCGGGAATAGATAAAAATATGCAGTTAAATTGGATAAAAGTATTTTTCATCACACTTGCTCGTAAACAGTGTCGTAACATGCAGGCTACCTTGGTTGCAACCCCCAAATAAAACCCTCGACCTTAATGTGCTTGTCATGAAACCCGTGGTCGGTAAATGAGTCATTGCCCGTACTATTTTTTTTTGTCATGAAGCCCAAGGTCGGTAAATGAGTTGTTACTGCGTGGTGTGCTGCAGCGCCTAGAGCCAAGAGCGCAGTCAGCGGTATCGGCAATAAAAAAAAATAGTTTTATTTTTTACAAATATACAATTTTACTCGCAAATAGAATGAAAAACATTGTATGTCGCACGGGCGGTACTATAATTACGAACATCGACTCATTAAAGCCCTCAGTCTTCGTCTTCGGGCTTCTACTAGACTCTCGTTCCTAATTCCTTATTTACCGCCCTTAAGACACTATTATTTATTGTTTCTCAAAGTATTCGCCCTTATATTTTATGCACTTTTCCATGCGTTCAAACCAGTCTTTAAAGCACTTATTGAACGCTGAAGTAGGGGTCGATAAAATGGCCTTTTTAAAGGCCTCCACTGCTTCTTCCGGCGTCTGAAACCGCTGACCACGCAACTTATCCTTGATTTTGGGGAATGTGAAAAAGTCGTTGGGGCTTAAGTCGGGGCTGTATGGAGGATGGTCCAGGAGTTCGACGTTTTCACCGTTCAGATACTCAGTTGTTTTCCGAGCGGTGTGGGAGCTGGCATTGTCGTGGTGAAGGATGATGCGGCGATTAGGGTTATTTTTTCGGAGTTCATCAAAGATACTCGGCAAACAAATAGTTGTGTACCAATCGGCATTGACCGTTCTACGATCTTCGAGAGGAATAGTACCTACATGACCCGATTTGGAGACAAACGTGGCCACCATCTTCTTGGCCGTGCTGCGAGAGCGAATAACTTTTGTCGGCTTGAGCTCATCTTCGTAGACCCATACTCGAGACTGGTTTTTAGATTCAGGCTCATATGCATATATCCACGACTCGTCACCCGATACGACACTAAAAACTGCATTTGAGCCTCCTCCGTTGAATTTATTCAAAGTTTTGCGGCACCAATTGACACGAGTCGCTTTTTGCTCGTCAGATAATAAATGAGGGATCCAGCGGGAAAACAACTTTCGCACGCCCAATTCTTCCCGTAAAATAATTTGTATCTGACTCATTCCAATACCCAAGCACTCTTGAATTTCCCGGTATGTCACATGCCGGTCTTCTTTTATCATTTGACGCACAGCATCGATGTTTTCTTGAGTGACGGCCGATTTTGGTCGACCTTCACGCACGTCGTCCGTGAGTGATACACGGTCGCGTTTAAAATCTGAATACCACCTGTATATTGTAGTCTTTGAAGGTGCTTCATTACTAAAAGCAGCAATCATCCGGTCTCCACATTGTTTTTGTGTTAATCCACTTTTAAAGTCGTAATAAATCATAGCTCTTAAGTTTTCACGGGACAATTCCATTTTCATCAGCGACTCGACGACTTCAAAAAACAATTGAAACCGAACCATTACTTTTTTTTATGTGGCCAGTGTGTTAAGATACTGAAACTTTAGAGATTATAAAAAGGTATAATATGTGCCAAAATTAAGTTTCTAAGTTTTGGATTCCCGAAACTTTCAGTGCAGCCCTCGTATAATAAAGTATTATTTCTACAAATACTTTGTTGCAAGAATAACATTTATTGAATTTAATTATCTATAAGATTGCATTGCGGTAAGTAAGTAAGTAAGTAATAAGATAACTGTAAGACCAATAAACAAGATGATATCCATACTAATATTATAAATGCGAAAGTGTGTTTGTGTGTTTGTCCGTCTTTCACGCCGTAACGGAGCGACGGATCGACGTGATTTTTGGCATAAAGATAGTTTATGGGCCCGAGAGTGACATAGGCTACTTTTTATCCCGGAAAAATGCACAGTTCCCGAGGGAACAGCGCGCGATAACCGAATACCACGCGGGCGGAGCCGCGGGCAAAAGCTAGTCTTATAAATAATCTATCTATCTAACCAATTGCACTAGTCATATCCATATTAAACTTGTAATCGCTACTTCAAATCCACTCTCTAATGATGATGACCTGATCCTGCCGCTTTCGGCCATGACAACAGCTTCAACTCGGTCGATGTCTAGCATATGTGCTCGCAAATGAACAACCACTCACACTACCCTTAAAAAACATGTTTTTTTTTCTATTTTCTCGTTCAATTTACGATACAAAACACTCATAATATTTATCCTGCCCTCCTAAGCTGCGCTATCTAAAAAAAAAATACTACTGTATAGCTTAAAGGTGATTTTCCACCGGCGAGGCGAGACGAGACGAGGCGAGGCGAGAATTGAAATCGCACTGGCCCTTTTCCACTAAAAATTTACGTTAATAGCTATCGCGAGCCCGCGCGAGCTCGCGATTGACATTAATAGTCACCGCGAGAGTTAAAAAGTGGGTACTCCATGAACACAAAAGAGCCGTGCAACCATCTACGTCACGCACAAATAAGATACTTAAGTATGATAAGGACAGTTGCAGGGGTCGCGCTTCGTGTTCATGGCTTGTACTATCATGACGGTATTCTCAAGTAATAAACAGTAGGGCTACTACGAAATTCGAAAATCGAAGTTCGTATCGTACCGTCCCTCCGACGCTTATATTATTTAATACGAGAGTGAGAGGGACGGTACGATACGAACTTCGATTTTCGAATTTCGTAGTACAGTCAAGGGCAAAGATGTATACACGGCCTTAATGTTAAGTGCATAAAGTCGTGTATACATATTTTTGCAACTTTGGCCGTGTCGATATCTTTGCCCTTGACTGTAGCCCTGCAGCAACGAACAACAAAACACCTATCGCGCGAAGCGTGTTGCTGTTGCATTCTCGCGCGCCCGCCGCGGGCGCCGCCATACAAAAATTTCAATTCTCGTCTCGCCTCGCCGGTGGAAAAGCACATTGAATTTATACTCTATGTCGGAAGCAATACGGTTTATTTTTACAACAACAAATATTTCAATTCAAGTCTCGCACATCCTCGTCAATGCTTACTATTTCCACCGAAGATGCGCTAGGAGAGAATTGAAAATTTGCCATACAAATTTCAATTCTCGTCTCGCCTCGTCTCGTCTCGTCTCGCCGGTGGAAAATCACCTTAAGACATTCTGCAGTGACAATGTGTGATTATCCTCTACCCTCATCCTCGTAATATCAAACTACCCGCTATCTCCTCTCCTGTACTCTACGACAAGCGCCGGATCACTGTACTTCCGGATACCGAACTGAACGCGCGTGTCACGTGAATGAGCCAGAAATTTGGCCAAATTCCATGATTTTTGAACTGCCTTGTGAATAGTGTGTGTGTCCGCCGATAATCATCAGTCCGGGCCCGTGACAAGACCACGAACTATTTTGGATAATTGTGTGCTGGGACCGACCCACATCAGCCGTGAGTACCAACCTGATCCTGTCTTTTTCCTCGTCCATTACACATTGTCACACTGCATCATCACATAGTATAAATAACTCGTTTTTTTTTTTTTTTTTTGAGATAGCGCTTTTTATCTTAGGAGGGGAGTAGGTATTATCCTGTGGCAGGCGGTTAAGATTTCGGGATTTTATTCCCAACCTGTGGGAATATCGGTATAAAAAGTAGCATATGTGTTATTCCAGCCAGACGTCAAGCACTATCTACCTATTTTAACGAATCAAAATTAAATGTCTTGTTTCTCAATGATTCTAATGTGATGTGTTGTTTCTAGCCGGAAACATGAAGTACCCCAGCAATGGCAGCTCAAATGACGATGCGCGGCAACCATTACCTCCTGGCACTCGACCAAAAGAACCCAGGTAAGTTAACCATTTTTAAATATAATAATATCTATGTACATAGTTGTATAGTACTTCCTATGACCAACGGTATGTACCCCATAAGGCATGTTTATTAGGTTCTACCAATCTTAATACAGTTCTCGTTTATCTTATAAAATTTCTTTTGACATATTAAATATATTGACGCGGATAACTCACGTCTTAAATCGAGTTTAGCCCAACATGTTTCGGGCTAATCCGTAGCCCTTCCTCTTCGGAGCAACGTGACTCGACGGGTGCTGCAACCCGCGCGCTCAGTAACTTATGTCCAAGGAAGCGCCAAAAACCAGTCAAGACTTGTCTTGATTAGTTTTTGTTCTCTGTTCAATTTATAGTGTGTTTACTTTTGTATTTGTTCTGTAGCCGGTCATACGAAGCCCGTGAGCAGCGATCGTACCGACCATCGCCGCCTGGCAAGCCCGAGCCGCGCGCCTGGAGCGCCTCCAGTCGGTATCCCGACTCCGCGCCCGCCACTAAAGGTACTGCTATTTTAGATTAGACTATTTTCTGGAGCGAGGCTTTCTTCACTGAAATACAACTATACTCCAATATAATGTTTAATGATTATTTGGGCAAAAAACGATACAATATAGAAAAAAAAACTTAAGAAAATAGGACTTAAACGAAACATAGACCAGCAAATATGCCACTATTAAATTATACAGTAGAGTAACACATACAAAGAATATAAATGACCTATGAAATAATAATTTAGTTGAACAAAACGAAACTAATGTTTTAACAGTGCAGCTTTACACCTTTTAAGAGAAAGGTTGAATATATCTAATTCCGAAAATGAATTATAAATGGAATAATGGAATAACCAACAACAATCTAAGGCATGCTTACCTATCACCTGCGGAAATATATTAATTTTCCGGCATGCAAAAGTATGCTATGTCTGTCCGTCTTTGGCTTATCGTCTCTGTATGCAAATTTCATTCAAATTTAAGTTGCCACAAAATGTCTAGTTTCATTAATTTTATTGTTTTAAAACATGAATAACTAAAAAAAATTCAATCCAATAAAGTATATGTAAAGACAAACAAAAACTGCATAATCCAGTCAGCTAACAGCAAGCACCAGTATGCCAGAGCATGTATAGGGGGCCACATAATAAAAATTACAATTATTTTGTTCCGGTGTCACATACCCGCCTGACTCCTCCCCCGCCACGCTTAATGTGTGACGTAATTTATGGATGACCCCTTGCGACGAGGCTCGATTACGCTAAAAGCATTCTAGGTTGACACCAAACTGTGGTTGCAGGCAGCAGCGGCGGAGGCGGCGCGAGCGAGTCGTGGGGTGGTGGCGAGTCGCGCTACGGCGGCGGCAGCGGCGCGTACGAGCCGCGCTACCCGCCCGCCTACCAGCCGCCGCCGCCCGGCGCCGCCTACCCCGACCGCTACGCCGCGCCCGCCAGGGACTACCGCAAGTACTGAGTAAGTGTTCACTTGACACCAAGTGCATCTACTACCAATTATAGCAGGGAAAAAGCAATTCGTGGATAAGTAGAGTTTGACGGATGAAGCGTAGCTGAGTCCGACAATGAATACGAATCCACACATTGCCATTTCCGCTGAGGCATATAGCTTTTCTCCAATAAACCGAGGAAATAAAGCAAAATTATTAAAAATATTAAAATAAATGCTTGGGCTCGACTTCAAAATTTAAATAATTTATTAAATCAGGCGTTACTTTGCGGAGGTCCATATCAATGAACTAAAAGAATTTCTTTTCTCACCCGCGACCTTATAATAGCTAAGTTTATGCAAGATAAGCGTGTTCATGCAGTTCCTCCACCTCCACACTGTAAGAACACACACAAACCCATCTATCACCACCACCAAAATACACTGACGCGTTTCGAACTCAACCAGAGCTTATCTTCTTGTGTGACTTGTGTGTGTTCTAAGAGTGTGGGGGTGGAGGAACTGCATGAACACGCATATTATGCATAAACTTAGCTAGTGCAAGATGCATTACATTGCGGTACGCGATTGACCACTTCAAACTCGTTCGCCTTATGGCCTTGCAATCATAGCTGGGCACCGTTAATCAAACGGTTAACTTCGTTAATCGCTAACACGTTTGTTATATGGGAGGCCCCCTTAAATATTTATTTTATTCTGTTTTTAGTATTTGTTGTTATAGCGGCAACAGAAATACATCATCTGTGAAAATTTCAACTGTCTAGCTATCACGGTTCATGAGATACAGCCAGATGGCAGACAGACAGACGGACAGTGGAGTCTTAGTAATAGGGTCCCGTTTTTATTACCCTTTGGGCACAGAACTCTAAAAAGGTCTCTAATCAAGGGCGATTCCACACACATTTTTCAGCTCTATTTCCCAAAAACTACCTCCGACCCGCGCGAAGCCGGGGCGCGTCAACGTAGAGTTAAATGCATTTTTTAAATTCGTAATATCTTTTGAATGGAATGTCCGATTTGAATAATTCAAAAAGAAATCTACAGGTATTGAAACCGTCTTGAATATGAAATTATTTATTTGGATAAGGATTAATACAAAGGTATGGATAACATGATCTGAGGCCGTATTGCCTAACGTTTCTAACGCTCGCGACCGCAATCAAATGACAGATTTTGTATGCGAAAACTGTCATTTGATTGCGATCGCGAGCGTCAGAAACTTTAGGTAATAAGACTTCTGATTTTAGTCTGCATTTCTGTCAACTTTTAAAATGTAAAAAAGTAGTTATAGTGACATAACTACAATAGTTGGACATATGGTATCGCGAAGTTTTTTGTAGATATTGATATATTCTTTAATATCGTAGAACATTTTTTTGTTCTATCATCAATAGTTTCCACAGCGCATGCGATGAAAGATGTTTTATGGCAACTTTTTTTACACTGTTACATTATTGAAGTTTTAGTACGGAACCCTAATTTTTTTTTGGTTGTAATAAATATAGCCTATGGCACTTTGGAATAATTTAGCATTCTAATAGTGAAAGAATTTTTTAAATCGGTCTAGTAGTTTTTGAGTTAATTCGTAACAAACATCCAAAAATCCAAATCTTTCCTCTTTATAATATTAGTATAGATAAACAATATAAACAACTAGCTTAGCCTGCGAGTCCATTTGCGAAGAATTCGATTGTCTATCTTCCAGGAACTGCAATTTGACAGGTTATGATCTGTCCTGTCCTTCCCAGAGATTCTCATCTCCATACCAAATTTCTTCTAAATTGGTTTAGTGGTTTAAGCGTAAAGTGGTAACAGACTGACAGAAAGACAAACACGCACACAAAGTTACTTTCGCATTTGTAATATTAGTAAAGATAAAAAGTAAACAGCCACATGGGATGTTTTCGTGGTCTTATCTGATTTATTTTATCATTTCAGCAAAACTGTTTATATTTCTGGTAAAAAAACTGGTTTGTTGGCTTCAGGTCTCAAACATGTTATTTAAAAAAAACGAATGTTTTTCTGTGCACACTGTGTTCACACTTTATTATCAGTCATAAATAATGTTTTGACCATGTTAATTATTTTATGATTACTGTACCTTGGATACACACAATTATGTACTTGGTACACTTATAACAAGTGCAATATTAGTTTTTGTTCATAGTATAATGACTTAAGCCGCGCATCTGGCGTGTTTTGCGTTATAGCAAAAACAATTTCACATTATGATGATGTAATTTATTCAGTTACTAAACTGTAAAGTAAACGTACGAGTGCTCGTCACTGTCCCAATGGTTGGTATCTTTAATCTTATGTCATTAGCAATAGAGATGACAGCAGGGTTTCGTCTTAGCGTGTATGCTAACTGAGCGACCAAATGAATCCGGATGGGTTATTACGCAGTGATAGATAATATATATAAAAAAATAGAAGATATATAAAAAAAAACAACATAATATGTTGTTTCTCAAAGATAATCCTAAAATGGTAGTCACTTAACACAGTATATTATTTGCCCTAAAAAAATGACATCCCTTTTTATTGCATAGTTAGACAAAGCTTTTAATTGTGAATCTACGAGTGATAGTACCGCGCGTCAATTCCAAGTAGTTCCGATAAAATATTTTTTTAAACTGACGTATCGAAGTTAATTTGACTTTTTTACAAATATTTTTGTTTTTATTTAATTTCTTTTTTTTTAGGCCGATAATAAAGATTTCTCATTTTAAAACTAAACTAGATTTTTTTTAGCTCATAGTTTTTTTGGAAATTCTAATCTTTCGAATTGTGTCAGTTTCATTCTAAGCGTGCGTTATGTACTCTGTATTTATTTATCACAGTTTCTACGATAGCATGCTAGTACACAAAACATTGTTAAATTTGAAGTGTTGGTTAGTGACTAATGCTTGCTTAAATATTTGTCGTGACTCCCAAACTTTGTTTAGAGTATATTTTTCACAACTTTATTCATTCTGTCATAATTTCACAGTTAAATGTTAATTACAAACACTTTTTTGTTACAGGTATTACTCTGAAAAGTTATTTTCACGAATCTAGAATATTGTTTTTTAAACAAAAATCTTCATTCCTATATTGAGTTCCGTTATTAAGCAAAATATTTCTGATACCGAGTGAAATAATGTTGTTTTGCAGTTAGAAGATGGGAATTCTGATTTTATCTCATAAGTGGTTTAGTTATAGGGAAATGTACCTCTTTTCCAGTAAAAAACCAGCACAGGAAGGGGCCAATTACTTTCTCTTTCAGAGCGATTTCGGTAATAAATTTATCACTTTACTGTCAATTTAGGTTCCGGAAAATTAGGTACGACGACGCGTGAATTTCCGACCACAACGCGGCAAAGGCCGGCGAAGCGCTAAGCTAATTAATTTTAGAAATAATTTGGTCCCTACCAGTGCTGGTTATGTAAGATAGTTATCAACAAGGGAATTTTGACGTTACTTGATGTGAAAATTTGTGTTTCCAAGTGTATTCTTCGAATACTTCCGTTGCACCATGCAATTTGGACCATGATTAGCTACAGCATCGCACTAACATACATATAGTTTTAGGGGCTTCATACATTGTAAGTTTCAGGTCGATACGACCGATCGATAGTATTTATATTTCGAAGCGATTAATCTTACCATGTATGGAGCCCGCAACGAAGTTCGCGACGTGATAGTGCAGATTAATCGCATTAAAATTACTACTTATATAATCACATGGGAAGTTCGCTGTATATTGCATCTTTTTAGTTAAACAGACACAAAGCTGGTGACTTTGTTGTCAAGCAGTTTTCCATTTTTGATAATTGATTTAGAAGACTTTATTTTCTTCATGCGTTATGGCCCATGCCGAGAGCCTATGCTCTTAATAGTCTAAATTATGAACTGACGATGTTAAAAAATCTGCATATTATTGAAGTTTGAAATAAGCGAAATGTTTTAAACTTGTATATATTAGGTAATAAAATGAATTCATGTAATAAAACAAATATGTGACTTATTTACTTCGTTTTATTTAAAAATATACCGCTTTCTATAGCAGAAATTCTTATACATTAACGAGAATGAGGACTTCACACTAAACATACATTAAAATGTATGTATAAAAAAATAAAAGTTAAAAATCAAAACAGTGCATAAGTACACGAAATTTTATTTCGAGTCCATGCTTACCTTAAAGCTATGTCGACAATTTGATTGTGCCATAGTACACATCAAATAAACACTAGTCCCTAACCTTAGTTCCTTTATCATAACATGTAATTTCTCTGAAATTATTACCGCAGTAGATGTAGGAAGTACCGCAATAACCCATGACAAAGTAACCTAAGAAAATACAAAAACATATCAATCCCACCACCATTTTGATCTACAAAGAATAAAAACACAAAATCTATATATTTTAAATGGATACATACCTTTCATGATGTATGTAAATAATGTACAGACTTAACCTTAATCCAAAGACTAGTTACTCAAATAACGTTAGCGATTTTATAAAAGGTAAATTATAATTAAATGCTAGTTAGTGTGAAAAAAATTGGTGCCTTCTAAATATCACGACCTGATAAGTTTTATTTTTGACTTATTAACTAAACTATGACACAAAAGAGTTTAATCAGTATTTATATTTGGATACTCTATTAATACAGTGCCTGCTGTTGGTCATACAAATGTAACTGTATTGTATAGGTATGCTTAAAATACAAATACATAAACTTGACGAATTCGAAGCCCTACTGATATCTACATGATTTAATATATCTTAGTATGAAACATTTGCGCATTTTCAATAAAGAGAGCTGATTGGGTAGGCACAATATTGTCATTATGAGAATATGGTGGAGGTGTGTAAGCAAATGTCCAGGCGTCAGCATCATTCTTCCTTTTAGGCTCACTTGTGTCTACGTCCAGCTCTTTTAGGGCTTTGATGGCATCCTGTTGACCCTGTTGAAATACAAACAAAAACTACAGAAAAAGAAATAAACAAATTGATGAGAGACATACAACTTTTGAACCTTAATCCACTGTTAGGGTGAATGAATTTATTGAGTGTAAATTAGACTACAATAAGGGTGAACAATTGAGAAGATTGTATTATATAACTATTTAATATCATTTTATCAATTGCTATCAACCTATAAGTCATCAATTCATCATGACATAGGAAGATAATAATGCTAGTATATGCTGTGTTGCAAACAAATATATGCCATGTTTGTACAGGTTTCATACAATTATGGATGAGTTTGGTATGCATTCTCCTTGGATATATTCATTTCTGATATCTATCAACATAAAATAAATGAACTTTACAAAAAAAATGGTACTGCAAACCTGTACTGCAGCCAAACGCAATAAACGAGTTGCAGTAACTATGTCTCTAGTAAGACCTCCTCTTCCCTGTCCATAGTAGATGCCCAAATTGTAGAGAGCAGCAGGATGCTCTCGGGCAGCAGCTGAACGATACAACTCCATTGCCTAGACAGGACAATAAAAAATATGGAACATGATGACATTGTCATTCAAATATGAGATGCTCTTTATCTTTGACAAATATGATGTTTTTCAGACATAAGAGCAAAACTCTAGGTTATCTGAATGTGTGCAAACATGAAATTAGACAAAACAATCATTACCATCTTCTCATCAGCATCCACTCCAAGGCCCATCTCATAACAAAGTCCTAAATTATACTGAGCTGGAGCATGATTACGATTGGCAGCAGACCTGAAATCCAATGATGAATTCAGTAAGATAAATCCATGAAAATGAACTAAAAAGTTACTCCATTAGTTTTTAACTAGAATAGAATGTAATTGTCTGACTTGAAAACAAAATAATGTTAACAAATATCCTTATCCTAACTTATTATTATAAATAAATGTGAAAATAACTGTTTGTTAACTCTTCATGCTTAAACCACTGAACCGATTTAGATAAAATTTGCTATAGAAATAGTTTGAGACCCTGGGATGGATATATGTTACTTTAATCTTGGAAAATTGCATAGATCCCGCATGAAGCAATATACAACATACAACAATTTACAAATTCTTTATTTTGTGTAAATCAATAATTTTATGCATATTTTGACTGGGGATACTAACTAATGCAACCTGATACACATAAAGAAAGGCATTGCACAAACCTCAGAAGATTCAATCCATCTTGATGGTGGCCATTTTCAATTGCTGCTAAACCCAATTTATTCTCAATTGAATTGAGAACATCCCCTAAATCATTTTCAGAGGAATCTGGACCAGTGGTGCTGGTACTGACACCACTGCTTGAAGACTCCTTTTTCACTCCATCTTGTTCATTTGATATCAAATGTACAGTTGGAGTGAAGGTTTTAATAACATTTTCAATGTTAGGAATTGCCTTCAATGAACCATCATTTTTCTTCACACAGTTGACATAGGGTACAAAGCAGAAAACAAGCTGTTGATTGATGGACATTTTTTAGCTGGAACTTCATTTCTGCACTTGAATTTCAGATGGACCACCTGGCTGGCATACCAGCCAATAACTAAAGCGCTGCTCTGAAATTAATATCGTCTGCTTCTAGGTTCTCCTGACCATAACAAACATGTGAAATAATGTAACGGCGGTACTCGAATAGTCACCTACCCCGATATCTTTATCTTATATCGTAAAATAAACAGCAGCTCACCCATCGACTCTGGCAAATGGTCGCACTGTGTCGATTGCAAAATAATGTTCGAACTTTCACACTATTGCTGTTGGTGTTTTATCGCGGTTTCTAACTCCAAAAGACACTCGAAGCCATTTTGTCGGGAAGGCCGTCACGTTTTGTATTTTAACATTAGGATAGATTTGAACGTAGTCGAATATGAGATACTTTGTATTTTCGAATATAGACATGCACGCTTTATATTGTGTCTAAGCAAACGCGACAAATTTTCACTTTCTTTTTAGTAAATTAACGACGCTGCTTCAACACTGAATTATAGGATTCCATTTTCGGCAAATCCTAGGAAATTACCAATATTACAATTTCTACATAGGCCTTACACATACCACAGATAAACAATAGTACACGCTATGGTCTCTTCTCAATAGTATGTAGGTTCCTCAATTTGCATAGAAGCTAGCGAAATCTAGCGCTCCTTGTTAAAATAACTTACCTATAAATTCTGCTTTCTTGCCATAACCAAAATATAAGTGAAAGTACATCAATATGTTTTTATATCATATTAAACATTCATTCTTAATAATTAAACATTTTATTCAAAGATTCATTGAACTTTCTCAAGCAATTTGTAAAGAACAGAGAACATTTTACTAGTAACATTGCTTACCTAATCGTACCTACTTTACCGTATCTGTCAATTCCGCCATTGCTTTTCCCTTCGGTAAAAAATACAAAATGTCGGTCGGCAGTTTTAAAGAAAACTTGTTGTTACAGTTTTTCCAACCTTTCGTTGCCTTTTTTTGAGTGAATTGTTAATTAATTTAAGTGTTTTAGTGCTTCCTCCATTACTTCGTTGAGGTGATCCGACTTGAGCCTTCGGCTCCTTCGATTTTGCGTCGAGACGAGATAGAATTTGATTTTATTATTTCACTACTAACGTATTTGTTAAAATATGTCTTCTCATTTGCTGCGTGCCGGGATGCATGACAAGAAGTGGAAAAGGTAAATAAAACCATTCTAATAAAATAGTTTTCCAATTGTAAGGTTGAGTTTTCAGTCTCGTGAAATATTGAACTATAAGCTTGGCAAAGGCGAATGATATCGCTAGTTATACATTCTAAGTGTATTTAAAAGGTTAATAATTATTAATTAATCATTAACCGTTGTTGAGAGGATTTTTTATTTTGATCAATGTTTTTGGCGTCACAGCCATCGTATCACATCATTATTATGCCTGGAGATTCCTATACATTACAATACTCTTTGGCCTGGAGTCTCTCTCCCAATAAGGCTGATCATGTGTACAAAAGCCTCAATAAAATATAAAAAAACTAACCGAGTGCGAGTCGGACTCGCGCACCGAAGATTATGTACGAATAGTTGGTCAGACTATACCAAAGCGGGGAACCATACAATTTTTTTTTATTGCTTGAAACGCGTAAAAACAGGAATCAAAAATTGGACAGAAAATTTTCAAGCAAAATTACTATGGAGCCAGGACTTAAAATTCGAAACAATGTTTTTTTCTATGTGAGTATAAACCCTATTTTAAATAATTGTTATAATTAGAGTATGTTAAAATGAGCATCTTTTAATAGGGGTACTTTTCACTGTGACCAACTACAGATGAGATAGAAGTAGAAGAAAGAAAATGAGCATTCAACATATTTTAATCAAACATTGCTGATGACATTTCAGTCAGCATAACAGGTAAAAATAAAGAAAATTACAATACTGAAATAAATAAAACTGTATATATCATAATAAACTGGTAAAAGGACAACAATTTGAAAGTTAATTTAAATAAAACTACATATGTACAATTTCGAAATGGAAAGGCTTATTTTGAAAATATCACTGTATTATTATGATAATCAAATAATGAGAGAATCAAACGAAGCACGATTTCTAGGTATAATTTAATATAGATAATAAGTGTAAAATATTTCTACGCCGATGACGGCAGAATATGCTGAACTAACACTTTTTACTAACTTATATTGTACCATATTCTCAGAAATAAATAAATAAATGATTGATTGATTGATTGAGTGTTCATGGAAACCGCATGTTCAGAGTATAGTAAATAAAATAAATTGTTTTGCTTATACACTCTGGCGGCTTACAAAAATTGCAAATGAACAAACAGCACTAAAAGCATACCATGGCTACGTTGGATCAATATTAACATATGTATACTATTGTGGGGAAATTCAGTAGACATTAATAGGGTATTTATTGGTCCAAAATAATGTATAAGTAGCATATGTAATGTCCTCCCTCTAACTACTTGTAAACCACTGTTTGAACGGTTGAATTTACTGATAGTCCCTTGTTTATATATTTTTGAAATATGTAACTGTCAAATTACATCCAAAGCACTAAAACAAAACAGCAAGTGTGCCATTTTAATACCAGATACCCAAATAAACTAATTTATCCTAAAACTAACACACACTTGTATTGCAGAAACTGTTTTCCAAGGGCAATACGAATATTTAATAAGTTGCCTAAGCGCATAGCTGAGTTGCCCAGGAGTAAATTCAGATTTAAATTATATCAGTGGCTTAAAGACAAAGCATTTTATTTAATTAAAGAATATTTAAAATAATAATTGACATTATCACAGGGTTACATTGATCTATAAATTAATAACTATTATTCAATTTAGATTATTTATTTATATTACAAAATTAATTGTCTTTTTAGTGAACTTATTTAATAAGTTAATGTTTTCATGCCAGTGTTTTTGGTTACATGTGTCACTGCACCTTAACACATTTTTATAAAACCATTTATTACCTTGTCTAAAGCAAAATAAATTATTTCATTTCATTTCAACAATAGCTAAGATTAACGGCTTAATTCAGTTCTGGCAATTCGCCGGCCGCTGCCGCGGTACGCTTGCTTCGCTCGCTCGGCTCGGCTTGTGTGTTGTGGACACAATTCATACTAACCACTGCTCGCTTTGCTTGTACCTAAATTTAAAACTTTGGGTCCCTATATCTCGGCTATTTTTAAGTACAGAGAAAAATTTGTCTAACAAAATACGCTTATTTTAACGTATTCTATACAGTAACATCATTTAAAATATATGTCATCATGACTTCTTTTTGCCAAAAATTTCCAAGTCCCCGGCTCCTTGCAAAAAATTTAAAACTTTGGGTACCTTTATCTCAGCCATTTTTGATTACAGAGAAAAGTTGTTCAAGTAAAATACGCTTATTTTAACGTACTCTATTTGATAACATCATTGAAAACATGTGTCATCATGACTTCTTTTTGCCAAAAAATTTCCAAGTCCCCGGCTCCTTGCAAAAAATTTAACACTGGGTACCTTTATTTCGGCCATTTTTGATTACAGAGAAAAGTTCTTCAAGTAAAATACGCTTCTTTTAACTTACTCTATTTGATAACATCATTTAAAATATGTGCCATCATGCCTTAATTTTGGTAAAAAATTCTAAGTGTAAAAATTAAGATGTAACAAAAATACAGCAACCCTGCGCCTAAGTAAAATGTATTTTATATTGGTCACTGTAAAATTAAGATTTTCAGATTTTTTTGATTGGCTGCTATAAAAGCTACCTTTATACCAAATTTCAAGTTTTTAGGACAACTTGTAGGTAATTTGTATGGAAACACCTTTTTTTTAATGGTATATTTTGATTGGGTTGACTTCGAAGTTTAATTTTTTACTGAGCTTCAAGGTACTGCACACCAACCAGGTTTGAGTATTGATATTAATTTCGGCATGCTACCTCCACATTGAAGATTGTCCCGTGTGGAAAATTATGCTTAGAGCCCTATGTCCCTGATGAAAAAGGATCTTAAAAGACAGACAGATCATTGTATAGTGATCATTTAAGGGTTCGGTTTTTAGGGTTCCGGACCCAAAATGGCAAAAACGGAACCCTTATAGTTTCGCCATGTCTCTGTCTGTCTGTCTGTCTCTGTCTGTCTGTCTGTCTGTCTGTCTGTCTGTCTGTCTGTCTGTCTGTCTGTCTGTCTGTCTGTCTGTCTGTCTGTCTGTCTGTCTGTCTGTCTGTCTGTCTGTCTGTCTGTCTGTCTGTCTGGGTCTGTCCGTCCGTCCGCTGTCCGTCCGCCGTCTGTCCGTCCGTCTGTCTTATATATATATTATATAATGCTATAGGAATCAAACTATGCCGACAAAATGGTACAATGGTATGCTTGTTTGCCATCCACTCGAATAAAAAAAAAACAGTCATAAAAAATTTTTTTTAGGGTACCTCCCATAGACAAAAAGTGGGGGTGATTTTTTTTCTCATCCTAACCCTTTAGTGTGGGGTATCGTTGGATAGGTCTTTTAAAACCAGTAGGGGTTTGCTAAGACAATTTTTCAATTCAGTGATTTGTTTGCGAAATATTCAACTTTAAAGTGCAAATTTTCATTAAAATAGGGCGTCAGCGTAAAATCTAAACGGGTGGATCAAAAAATTTGAAAAAAATCACAACGGTAGTAAGTATATCAAACTTAAAAGGAAAACTATAACGGCAAGTTTGCTTGAGAATTATTAGTAGTTTAAGAGTAAATAGCAGCCTAAGGTATAAAATATACCTAAACTTGGAAGATTCCGTATAAAATACGAAATCCTTAGAAAAATATTACTTAATTTTTTCGTAATGGCTACGGAACCCTATTTTGGGCGTGTCCGACACGCTCTTGGCCGGTTTTATCCCTTTTGAAGCACAAGTGCAAATTTGTTTCATGAGGATAAAACACAAGTGCACATATAAGAACAAGTGCGCAATTGTGCTTTACACGAATCTGAAAAAAGAGTGACATATTTATTTTTATTTATAGGTGTAAGTTTTCATGTGTTTCCGGATCCAGCCAAGGAAATAGACAGATTTCGAATGTGGGGTCAGAATGTTCGATGACAAATACATTTTCAAGAATAGGACAGTGAGTCAACAACAATTAGAAAAAAAAATATTGTTATGATAAACAGAGATTGAGCAAAGCTGCAATACCCGTGCTTAACTTACCAGGTATGTATATATAAAGAAATACCTTGCATTTATAATGATACGCAGGTGGTAGGTGGGTAGTCTGGTAGTTGACTTATGACCTCACAAGCAGAATGTTGTTGTTGTTTTTTTTATTTGACTGGATAGCAAACAAGCAAGTGGGTCTCCTGATGGTAAGAGATCACCACCGCCCATAAACATCTGCAACGCCAGGGGTATTGCAGATGCGTTGCCAACCGAGAGGCCTAAGATGGGATACCTCAAGTGCCAGTTATTTCACCGGCTGTCTTACTCTCCACGCCGAAACACAACAGGGCAAGCACTGCTGCTTCATGGCAGGATTAGCGAGCAAGAAGGTGGTATAGAAATCTGGGTGGTCCTACCACCTGTTGTTGATTCAAACCTCTCAGTTTTTTCGGATTTATGTGTGAAATAACATTAATCATAAGCTTTTTGGTGAAAGAATACATGGTGAGGAAACCTGCACGCACTTGTGATCAGTGGTATGTGTGAAGTCCCCAACTTGCACTGGCCACTGGGCCCTCCCTCTATCAGTGAGGAAGCCTGTGGCCAGTGGTGTGATATACATATTGTATATATGCTGGAGCTGACGATGATGATGGACTTATATTGGCCAACGAAAGCTGTACCAGACAAACTGCGGCAAATTAAAAAGAAATGAGGCTGACAACTCTTGCTGTACACTGTTTAAACAATGTTGATACTTAGATATTATTAAAATTTTCCAGATCTTAAATTATACTTCGAGACTTCAAGCTACACCAACATTAATTATAGTAATGTGTGAAAGTTGATGATGTACTTTAGGAGTCCCTTGGTCAATTTTATGACTTTTGTCAGTGTCCATTTATGTACAGTCCAGACGCATCAATTTTGGACCATTTTGACCAGATTGGCATTGAATATAATCTTCTAACATTTTAATTATAACATAATCTTATAACATTTTGCATTTTGAGAATGGTAGGTTGAATTGAACAAAAAATAATTAATTTATTTCTTAGAGCAGAAATATCGAAACTATCTAAGCCGGGTTAGAATTTATTTATTTATTATTTAACAAATTTGATGTGGAATGTCAATATGTCAATTTTGACAGTCTTCAAAAATGATACCAGATTAAAGTTTGGTAAAAAATGCGTGGACAGCTTTTGCTGGCCAGATTCTAATAACTTTATTGTTTGTAATTACAGGTTCAACTCAAATTGAAGTATCTGCTGCAAGGACAATAGACACCTTTAATACAGATTTGCCTACAACAAGCACTGCAGGTAATTTCATGCGACTGTTGTTTATTTAAACAGACTTATATTGAAGTGGGTGATGTAAGTAGATACAGTTATGTGTATGCGAACCAAGCAAATCAATTTTGGAATACACTATTATTGATGAAAATGTGTGCATTCTGTTGGGTGCCTGTATTTGAATTACTCGGATTTGCATAATTTACCATTTTCACTTCTGTTAGTAAAATTTTCATTGCCTCATGACAACATGGGAGACTGACTAGTTTTGGCAAATTATTTTTTTTCCAATTAATCTAAATAAGTAATTAGTATAATTAGGTTTATGTTTGTGACAAGCAAGATATGTGACAGCCAATACAGGACACAATACATTTCTATTTAACTACTATATTAAAAAAAATGTATTTATATTACTTTTTAGGGTATGTACCGTACCTCGAAAACAAATAAGTTTTCTATTAATAACCTAACCATAAAAAAAAATATTTTGAATACAAGCTTTTTATGCTGACTGTACTTTTTGTTGACTGTACTTGCATTGTCACCCAAATTACATTTGTATACCAAATTTCAAGTCGATGCTATTAACCGTTGAAGAGTTCCGCCCTGCGGAGACGATCCTGGCTGGACTACTAGGATGTTACTACCAGATTATTGTGTTGTCACGCGATTTACATAAGTATTCCAAATTTCAAGTCAATCTGACAACTGGGAGTTGGTCAAATTATACTTGCAAGATTTGACTACAGACAGAGACAGACAACGGGACAGGTCACAGGTGAAACTAAATAAAAGCTTGTAAAAAAATGCCATTTTTAGTAAAAGCTCTTTTGCCAACTATAGTTTTTATTCGGAAACCAGCATTAGATAAACAAAAAAATTGATACACAATAATAATAATAATAATAAATATCACGGGACAATTCACACCAATTGACCTAGTCCCAAAGTAAGCTTAGCAAAGCTTGTGTTATGGGTACTAAGCAACGGATAAATATAATTAAACATACTTAAACATTCGTATTTTTCATACAAATATCTGCCCCGACACGGGAATCGAACCCGGGACCTCAAGCTTCGTAGTCAGGTTCTCTAACCACTAGTCGATCTGGTCATCTAAACACAAGAATTTAACCGAAACTCAATGTCAACTGGAAGAGATCACCATAATTTCGATTAAATTTTAGAAAGTACCTCATTTACGACTAGTGCTAAAGACCTTTGTTCACTAATATAATTTTATAATAATAATAATCTAGATGGTTTAACAATTAATATGGTAAAATGTATTAACTTTCCGCCTCAGTTTTGTTAACCAACATACAAATTGGTTACCTACAGAACAGGCCTTGCCTAGTGTAGGAGTCAGTGTAATTTATTGTAAAGTACCACCATTTTTGAAAAAAAAAATTGTATGTGTAGTTTGAATTAATAAAAAAAAATGAAATTGAATTAAAATTAAATTTTCTGTACAATAAAGAGCTTTACATACATACATACATTACTATATGAGTGAAAGTATGTATTGTAGATTTGAGATAAGTTCTCTTTATGTTGTCCAACTGTCCAACATTTCTACTCACTTAATCAGTCATTGAGGTGTAAAAAATTCTATAAGATCTTGAAACGAAATTTTGCAACTGCTTGAACCCCAATTTATAGCATACTATACAAATAGCTGTTTTCATATAATATTATGTTAAGACCTGTTTTATACTAAAACCTCTTCTTTTGAGAAAACCATAACTCATGTCAGTCCGTGTAGCAACCGTTGTGTTGATTTAAATAAATAATGTTTATGCTGTCACCACGAGTCCACGAGTCTCTATTCTAATTTATAAATTAGTTTTATCATGGTAGCAGATCGTAAGGAATCGAGTGAAAGTAATAAATAAATCGAGTGTGTAATAAACCAAGTTTCAAATCAATCCGGGAAGACGAAGATTCAAAATGCAATCACCTAGTTGCAAAATTGACATCGGTCACCTGGAAGGTGTAAAAAACTGGTCTACATGGAAATTCAAGGCAACATTACTACTTAGAGGTATGCCCGGTGGATTGGATGCGGTAAACGGTACCCTCGAGAAACCTGTGAAACCTACTACTAGCAAAGCCGATGAAATTTCTCAGTACAATACAGCTCTCGATCATTACAACAAAATTGACAGTTCCGCATTACTACTGCTTACTGCAAATATGTCAGACGAAACTCTTCAAAAGATCATGCGTTTTAACTCGTCTAAAGAAGTTTGGGATGAATTACATCGGTTATTCGATGGCAAGTCTGAAGACAAGAGTTACGCACTTTGTATGGAGTTTTTCGGCTATTGTAAAGATCCGTCACATGACATCACGACTCATGTCTCCAAAATCAAAACCATTTGGTCAGATTTGAAAACTGAATTAATGAAGATAGACAAATCCGAATTACCAGATATCTTATTAATCTGTAAAATTCTCGATACTCTACCTGAAGCATATTTTTCTTTCAAATCGAGCTGGATGTTGATGTCGAAGACAGACAAAACGATAGAAAATCTGACTACGCAACTTTGTGCGTATGAACGCGCTATGTCATTGAAGAATGAAGGTCCTGAAGAAGCTCTGGCGCTACTGAATAGCAATAAAGCAAAGAAGAAATGTGGATACTGCGGAAAAGTCGGTCATAAGGTCAGACAATGTCATAAATGGAAAGCTGACGGGAAACCAGCAAAGCCAGAAAATAAACAGACATCAAGCAATTTGAACTTAATGCTCTTGCCAGTTACTACGGATGTTAACTCAATGCTTATGAACTATGATGCATCAAGTTGGTTTGTTGACAACGGAGCTACTAGTCACGTCACTTGCCGGAACGACTTTTTCTCTAGTTTCGAGCATTTTATTGATTCTCGTACAGTGACGACCGCTAATGGAGCTACTGTCAAAGCTATTGGCAAAGGTACTGTTGACTTGAAAACTGTTATCAAAGGCAAAGAGTCCAGGCTAAGACTCTGTGATGTCTGGTACGTACCTGATATTATGCGAAACCTATTCTCTGTGCTGGCCACTCAAGACAGACTAAACAATAGTGTTTTCATGTCTGAAAGGGAACACTGCTCGCTGAAAGTTGATGGACATGTTATATTGACTGGCAAAAGAACGAAGAATGGAGGCTTATACAAGCTTAATGTAGAGACTATTACAAAGTCAATTCCTGATCTGAACGCCTTGTCAACAGATAATATACTACAACTTTATCACGAACGGTTAGCTCACCAGAATAAGAAACACGTCAAAGGAGTTATTGAACGGGAACTTGGAATTAAAGTTCGTCTAGATTCTGAACTATGTACCGGATGTATTTACGGAAAGACTCACCGGCAAACGTTTGGAACAAGAGAACGAGCTAAGGAACCTGCAGAAATTATTCACGCTGATGTGTGTGGTCCATTCCAGCCTTCCTTCAATAAATTTCGTTACTTCGTTCTGTTTAAGGATGACTTCAGCAAGTATCGTCACGTTTATTTCTTGCGACAGAAATCGGAAGTTCACCTAAAGCTCCGACAGATGTTACAGGAATGTAAAGTGGCTGGACACTCTGTAAAAGAATTTTTGAGTGACAACGGAGGTGAATTCGATAATGAGAACGTAAGGTGCATTCTACGGGAAGCTGGAATAAGGCAAAGGCTCACGATGCCCTACACGCCGCAACAAAATGGCCTTAGCGAACGTGAAAATAGAACATTAGTCGAAGCCGCCCGCACAATGATGCATGCTCATGAAGAATTACCTCTCGCTACATGGGCAGAGTTGATAAATACTGCTGCGTACGTTTTAAACAGAAGCGGCCCAACTCCAGAAAATGGTAAATCACCATTTGAATTGTGGTTTAAGAAAAAGCCAGCAATCAGTCACCTAAAAATAATTGGATGTGAATGTTACGCTCATATTCCTCAACAAAAGAGAGCGAAGCTATCTAAAAAGGCTGAAAAATGCATCTTAATTGGATATGACGGTGATGAAGGCTACCGCTTACTAAGTAAGAGTGGGAAACTCATAAGGTCAAGAGACGTTATATTTAATGAGTCAGTACTTACTCCTTATGGCCCAGATGATTCAGCAGAGCAGCACTCAGCTGAAATCTATTTTCCACTTTCAGAACCACCGATGTGTAATGCAAGGGAGGATGATCGCACTGAAAACCGCTCGGATCGCACTGCAAGTAGCACTGATGAGCCTAGATCAGTTGTGCCTTCCACATCGCCGGATCATGTTGAGAGTCAGGAAGTAGGAAACCAAGACAGAGGTATGGAATCATTTCAGCCGTCTTCAGAAGCATCACTGCCAGGGTCACCTTTTTATGAAGATGCTTTAGATGATGATGACAATGATGATACTGAGGCTCCAAGAAATAACGTAGATGATATAGCTGAGATAGCTACAAGAATGACTCTACGGGACAGAAGTCAAATTCGACAACCTGATCGTTTTGAAGACTATGTTATGATGTCAGCTGATGATGTTAACGAGATCAATGAACCAAAAACCTACAAAGAAGCAATTTCTAGTCCGCATAAAGATCAGTGGGTCAAAGCAATGGAAAATGAGGTGAAGTCTTTAAAGGAAAACAAAACCTGGATACTGGTTGACCTTCCAAAAGACAGAAAGCCTATATCCTGTAAATGGGTATACAAGATCAAGACCAATGCAGATGGCTCTCTAGACAAATTTAAGGCAAGGCTAGTTGCAAGAGGGTATACACAGAAAAAGGGCATCGACTTTGATGAAACTTTCAGCCCAGTTGCTAAGATGACGACAATTAGATCGGTCTTAAGCGTTGCTGCAAATGAAGGTTTAAAATTAACCCAATTTGATGTATCGACCGCATTCTTGTATGGTTCACTGAACGAAGAAATCTATATGAGTCAACCTGATGGCTACTCAGATGGATCAAAGAAGGTGTGTAGACTCAAGAGAAGTCTATATGGCCTCAAGCAAGCACCTCGGTGTTGGAATAAATGCATGGTAGATTATTTGAAGACTATTGGATTTAAACAAAGTGATACTGACCCCTGCCTGTTTATTCGAAACCGTGAGAGTAACAAAATCATTCTTGCTCTATATGTAGACGACGGTCTGGTTGCTGCAACAAATCAGGAAGATTCTGAAAAGTTTATTAGAGAGTTGAAAAGAAGATTCAAAATCACTATAAAAGATGCATCCTATTTTCTAGGATTAGAAATAAAGAATCAGAATGGTGATATAAAAGTGTCACAAAAGCACTACGCTCTAAAAGTTTTAGACCGCTTTGGTATGAGCGATTGCAAACCTGTCACCACTCCTATACAGAAAGATGGATTGCCAGATCTGGATAAAGAGGTGGTAGATCCTACTTCATTTCCGTATAGAGAAGCTGTGGGAGCACTGGCATACTTGACCGTTGGAACCAGACCTGATTTAGCATACGCTATAAGCGTTGTATCCCGAACTCTAGAAAATCCTTCTAAAGAAGATCCAGAAGCTGAAACGTATTCTAAGATATATCAAAGGAACTTCGGACTATGGAATAACTTTTAAGAAGAGATGCAATGCAGGAATTCTGGAATGTTATAGCGATTCTGATCATGGTGGAGACCGAAGCTCCGGACGCTCGACGTCGGGTATTTTATGTTTATACTCTGGAGGAGCAATATCTTGGGCGAGTCGACGACAAACATGTGTTGCGATATCCAGTACAGAAGCCGAACTGGTAGCTGCAAGTGAAGCAGCTAGAGAGATTGTTTGGATCAAAAGGCTCTTTGGCGAAATATCTGAGTTGAAGGAGATACCCAAACTGAAGGTTGATAATGATGCAGCCATAAAGATCTCACATAATCCAGAACTTCACAGAAGAACCAAGCATATTGCTATACGACATTTTTACGTACGAGAACTCGTTGCTGATGGTGAAATATGCGTAGAATATGTACCCAGCGAGTTCCAACTGGCAGATTTTCTGACAAAGGCATTACATAAGCCACGGATTGAATCAATAGCAATGAAAATTGGTATGGTCCGTTAAGGGTTGCCAAAAAGGGAGGATGTTAAGACCTGTTTTATACTAAAACCTCTTCTTTTGAGAAAACCATAACTCATGTCAGTCCGTGTAGCAACCGTTGTGTTGATTTAAATAAATAATGTTTATGCTGTCACCACGAGTCCACGAGTCTCTATTCTAATTTATAAATTAGTTTTATCATATATAATTATATATTTGGGGGATTGCAGGTGTACAGGTTTCCAACTGGAGAATAGCTGCTGGAATTGCTTCCTTGAACAAACAAGCTGGTATCACCATTGATATTCAAAGCCTAGAACTTCAGGTAAGCAACTGGTCACCACATACTTATTATTATTTTATCGTTATCATCAGCCTATTTACGCTCGTACTGCTGGGCACAGGCCCTCCTCTTCACATGAGTGAGCTTGGCTATAGTTCTTACGCAGGCCTAGTGCGGATTTGAACTTCACACACGGCCATTGAAATTCTTCGCGTAGTGTGCAGTGTTCCTCACGATGTTTGCCAGCACCAAGAGCTCAGATATTTGTAATTCCGCATATAAATTCCGAAGAACTCTGAGCTGGGCTGAACCCACGACCCTTCTGCTTTGTTGCGGACACCACGGCGACGCTGTAGTTTAATTAGTTTCTAATTAGATTTAGAGGCTGTTTCCATTATTTGTTTTGTCAAATTAGGCGGAGACGGATCACATTTAACCGTCGGTTTAACGCTAATTCAATGGATGGTGAACAGCCCCTTAAGCTCTATATAGAGTTAATTAGATTAAGAATATTGTAAATTAGTATGTAATTTACTTTAATTAGGTTAAGTTTCCGAAATATGATTTTTGAAGTTGAATTTTTGCGACACTAGCCATACCAGAATAATAA
>NW_027413003.1:163636-184532 GCF_025370935.1 Choristoneura fumiferana
CGTGCCTTACGACGCACGCCGTCCATCTCGAGACGGTGGTCAACCTCTCCACCGACTCCGCCATCATGGCGCTGGCTGCGGCGCTTGACGGCTCGTCGCGGGTGCCCCGGCTCATGTACAGCGATAACGCTACATGTTTCCGCGAGGCCGACACCGAGCTGCGCGCCGCTACACCGAGTGGCTGCCAGCGCTGCGCGACTATGCGCTGCGCCATCGATCAGACGCCAACCTGCCCCGGAACGTGCGGTCGCGCGGGGTCATAGAAGCTGTCTTCCCCGGACCGGATGGTGGCGTCCGGAGCGCGGACGTGCGCACGACGGGCGGCGTGTTCCGGCGGCCGACGACGCGGCTGGCTGTTCTCCCGACTGAAGAAGGAGCCTCCGCTGCGGATGCGGCGGGGGGAAATGTTGCTGACGGCCACGCGACGCTGTAGTTTTAAGTAGTTTCTAATTAGATTTGTGGCGTTATCTGGGAAAAGGTACCTTGTTGTCGGTATTGAGTTATTGATATCCCCATAATCTACATACATTTAGCTATCGAACCATGTAAGAAACATGCATGTAGGTTTAAAAGATATTTTTAAAAAAATTGTTGAAACTCAAAAGCCAGAAAAGGTGATTATGAGAAAATTGAATTCAAACTTATACACCCCATAAAAGTATGTTGTTGAAAGTTACATTGATTTTTCGATTCGCGATACGAATTACCCGAAGAAATACAGTCCACTACCCGAACTGCGAGTTTTTTCTTCTACCCGATTGATCCCAAGGCTGTCGTGTCGACGACAGCTTTATTTATACTTTCACAAAAATAATACAAAAGGTAAACTTAAGGCTTCCTCTGATGATGCCCCATGACGCCAAATTAGATTAGGTTTTTCACAAAGTGCAAGTTTAAAATTACTTTTTAAAAGTGAGAGTTTACCTGCATTTAGTGACTTGTCGGGTCATGTGTTACCGCAACCTACACCATAGCATTTCCTACTTAATCGTCCGAAAATCTTGATTACTGGCATACAGCTAAGAGGTGTGTGGCACCTTCTCTTGTAATTATTATGGCTTAAGGCCTAGCTGGCGTAACGGCCCGGCCGTGACTACGCGCTACCGAATGCGCGGCGAGCGATTTTCTTGTACATTGTGTTGATTTGTGGTGTTCAATAAAAATAGTTGTATGGTATTGTATTACTTGTGCTCAAAATCTTATTACTATAATAATTGATTTAAGTCATATTTCAATTGAAAGAAAACTTGCAAATGTAACACCTGATAGGTACACTAGCAAAGCTAAAAAAATACTAATACGTTGCCAGCCTAGAAGTCTGAGATGGAAATGCCTCTGGTTGTGCCTCTAGCTGTGTCTTGCTGATCAGCGATAAGAATAGAGAGTAAAATGGTGTTGCGATCTCGACGGACCTTCCGCAAGGTCCTACTTGACTAGTTGATCAGCTATGCGATCTTATCTTAGTGTTAATCCAATACAGCATTATATATAATGCATTATAATTAGTTCAGTTTCTTACATTTCCAACCAATAATTCATTTTATTAATTTTCAGGAATTCGTAAGAACAAAAAATGGAATTCTGAAGCAGAGTCCACGAAGAAACAGCTGACAAAATTGCAAGCGAAATTAAATAAAGTTTTAAGAGTCGAAAACTCGTTCAAATGCAGATTGGCACTAGCATCACGAATACGAAAAACTGCAATTTTTGAAATGCTCAACCATACAGATTGCACAGATAGAAAATATTGTATATGAAATTTTAAAACTGTTGTCTAATAAGTAATATCTCGGATTATAATAAGCTACACCGCCGCAAGCTATAACGTTACACCTGGATTACAATTTCTTGACATGTGATACAGAAAAACTGGCGAACTATATAGTTTGCATAAGTAATTGGAGCAAAGAGGTAAACCAAATTTTGGCAGGGAAATCAAATTGTATTGATAAAACCGACAGTATAAAAATATTAGCATAAAAAAAATATATCGTGGGACACTTGACACCAATTGACCAAGTACCAAACTAAGCAAAGCTTGTACAGTCGAGTTCAAATATATGAGCATAACCAAGGCTTCAAATATAAATGTACATGGAAGGGTACTTTTATATCTGAGCAGATTCATCAATCAAACATATGTACACATGAGCAAGCCTTTCAGTAATATCTACACAACTGGAAACTCAAAAATATGTTCTCTACAAATATTTTTAAAATTATTTGATCTACTGAAAGTACATAAAAATATACGCAAGGGTTATGAGGAACAAGGATGTAGCCCTCTTGTTCTGAGAGGAGGCCTGTGCCCAGCAGTGGGACGTATAAAGGCTGGGGTGATGATGATGAGCTGGCAACGTCGCATTTTTTTACTTTATTATTACGATATCATGATTAATTATTTGCATTAGACACATTTACTTATATACTAAGAACAATTCTTACGGTCCACATTTTAATTTTTCATTCAATTTCTATGGAATAATCCGAAAAAAAAAACCGGCCAAGAGCGTGTCGGACACGCCGTAAATAGGATTCCGTAGCCATTACGAAAAAATTAAGTAATATTTTTCTAAGGATTTCGTATTTTATACGCAATCTTCCAAGTTTAGGTAAATTTTATACCTTAGGCTGCTATTTACTTTTAAACTACTAATAATTTTCAAGCAAACTTAACCGTTATAGTTTTCAGTCTAAGTTTGATATACTTACTATCCTGATTTTCTTCAAATTTTTCCACACAAAGGCGTAAAGGTATACGCAATCCGATTTCCGACCAATTCCACCAAAACTCCCGAGCCCGATTTTGTAACTTCAAAGTTCAAAATCACAAAAACGGCTGAACCGATTTTGAAAAAGCATGTCTAAGAACCATCGCCCTGATTTCAAATAAAAAAAAAACTGCAATCAAATCGGTCCACCTGTTTAAGAGCTACGTTGCTACAGATAGACACGCATACAGACACACATAGCGGTCAAACTTATAACACCCCTCTTTTTACGTCGGGGGTTAAAAATAGTGCTACGATTACTCGTCTGTACTCCAGTTACTCCGGTGTTTTCATGGATTCGGATTGTAGTAATACGAAACCGCTCTAACACGGCAAGTAGAATAAAAAACTGGCCAAGAGCGTGTCGGACACGCCCGAAATAGGGTTCCGTAGCCATTACGAAAAAATTAAGTAATATTTTTTAAGGATTTCGTATTTTGTACGGTATATTCCAAGTTTAGGTATATTTTATACCTTAGGCTGCTATTTACTCTTAAACTACTAATGATTCTCAAGAAAACTTAACCGTTTTCCTTTTAAGTTTGATATACTTACTACCATCCTGATTTTTTTCAAATCCCCCTAATATTGGACGCTAATATTTCGCAAACAAATCACTGAATCAAAAAATCGTCTTAGCAAACCCTGATGGTTTTAAAAGACCGATCCGACGATACACTATAGGGTTGGATGAGTAAAAATAAATCACCCCCACTTTACGTCTATGGGAGGTAACCTTAAAATTTTTTTTTTAATTTTTTATTGTTCCATTTTGTCGGCATAGTTTTCATATATATCCGTGCAAAATTGCAGCTTTCTAGCATTGATAGTCCTTGAACAAAGCCATGGACTGACAGACAGACAGACAGACATGGTGAAACTATAAGGGTTCCGTTTTTGCGATTTTGGCTCCGGAACCCTATAAAATTCTTATTCTTATTCTTTTTCCCGCGGCTTCGCTCGCGTTAAATTTGGAGTAACATACATTTACTTTTTGCGATCTTTTTTTTCGTGTTTGGATTGATTTTTCGGAGGATTAATGGAATTATACAAATACAGGCAGATGTTTTTTTAGATTCAGACAGATGGTGCAAATTTTGTTATTCAAAAATCATATTTGTACCAACTTTGGAATCATCATCATCATGTCAGCCGAAAGACGTCCACTGCTGAACATAGGCCTCCCCCAAGGCTAACTTTGGAATGGAATGTGCAATTTTAGAAAATGTTAAAATAGTTACGCATTTCCTTTCATTTCATTTTTCCTCGGGATAAGAATAAGTTAATTCTGTACACAGCCACACAGCTGTCCCTGTAATGTGAAAACAGGCTTCTTTAATCTAGGGAACTCGCAAAGTTCCCGCGGGATAGATGTAAATCTTTAGTTCGATTTACAAAAAAACTTAACTGATAGAAAGCTACACTATTTTTTTACTTTAATCCCGAGAAATTGTAAAGTTTCTGCGGGACATGAATTTCTATTTTGTTCTATTATAACATTCTTAATTGTCAATGAGAGGCATTGTATCTTTGAAAGAATTTTGAAAATCAACTCCGGATTTGTATTCAATTATTTTTATCCGCGGAAATTTTGCATTTTTTCGGAGAAAAAGTAGTCTGTGTCAGTCAGGGATAGTGTAACTTTCTTAACAACTTAAGTAATTGCTTGTTTTCGAGAACTTTTTTATTTCAATTATTTTTATCTTTTTAGTTATATATTTTAGTGTCTCATAAAGTCATGTATACCTACATCAAAACTGAACGTACATGTAAAATTTCATATCTGTGCTTTAAGGAGTTCCGTCATGAGCAGACGACTCTGGCTGCAGCATTAGGTGTTGTCTATTATAAAAACGCATTGTCATTGAAATTAAACAACTGTGTAGTTTTTTTTGTGTTTGCCATTAACTTTTGAGAAATTCCCTTCTACGGAGATGACCCTGGCCAGGATGAACAGGATGTAACTGCCAAATGATTGGATTATTATCAGATTTATATCAGTTTGCCAAATCTACAGTCCCTAGTTTTATTAGTTTAGATTTCGAACTCTACGTCCATATGATCTTAGTTAGTTCTTAGTTAGTTATTCTAAATATGTTGCGGTAACAATGTAAAATTCCAAAAATGGAACCCTTATTGTTCGTCCCTGTCACATCACAGGCATTTTACTTGGAAACTATAAGAGGAATGTGAATTAAATTTTGAAGGTATTAACCTTAACATAAATTTCTGTAGTTAAAATACGACAATAAAACTTTGATTTCTCTGATACAGTTGATGTTATTTCAAAGACTGCTTTAAAAATATGTTTCCTTGATTTTTTGTGTAAATAAGTAAAACATTTTACCGCCGTTCATAATATACATGATAAAGTTTTTTAAGAACCGGTAAAGACGATGACACTTTTTCGAATATTGTGTATGTATAATATGTAATATTTAGAATAAGAATTATTGTCATTGTGAAAATTTGCTATAAATTGTTGCTACGCGATGTGACATGCACATGAAGCCACTAATAATCGGCTACAATCTAATTTTGAACATTAATCTACCGTGAGACTATCTCATAGTTACTTAAACGGAGTCAGAAACATGACGTGCGATTTTTATTTTATGTAGTTGATTATAGCCAGTAATCTCATTGCAAATGTATGTTTATCTACACCCATATAGTATATCCTCCATTATGCGTTCAAAACCACAGATTACGACAGCCACGACCATCATTACGATATTGAATTCTATTATGACCACGGCAGTACAGCACGGGGGATACAGAAATCTATATCGTAATGAGATTTCATACATCATTCATTACAGTTACAGTACAGGTGCAGCAGCGGGGCGTTCACCAGCAGGCGCAGGTCGTCGTCATCGGGCGCGCACCGGGCGCAAGTCGTGGGGCAGACATACCTAGTACTCGTTGCAATGCAGGTCATTCTCAAGGGTTCGCGGAACACATGATAGAGGATTTAATATATGGATGTAGATAAAATATTTGTATGCAACTGTACGTAATTAGGCCTTAAAACACTCATGTGACCCCTATTACGATACTGTTGCATAAACTACTATAATACTGCAAAACATAGCCCATTACACACGCACAAACGTCACGCCTGTATTCCCAAATGGGGTAGGCAGAGCACACGAAACGTTACCGCTTCGGAACCACTTTTAGCAATTATAGGTTTAGTTAAGTTTGACAAAAACGGTACAATAGTGACAGGTTGCTAGCCTGTCATGATATAAATAAATGGCAATTGATAAATCTGAATTAAAACTTTACTTCCCTTTCTCTATACCCTTTATAGCGCAGAGAGATCTAAGCAAAATAGTAGTAAGTAGACCATTGAAAAAAGTAAAACGTGGTACATTAACATTTGGTAAGTACTGATTTTAATAATAAAATTGCCCAAGTGCCGTGAACTTGGTTGTCTTCTTCTATTCGGCACAATCTGTTATTCTCAGTATTGCACATGTTTTTTTGTTTAAACATGTGCATTATTGAAAATAACATTTTTACTTAACTCGTCACGCATCCTAGAGACTACATTAGTCCCTAACTTTTTTTGTGCGGGAAATGTCCTAGAGACTACCAAGTAGTCTTAAGGACATTTCCCGCACAAAAAAAGTTAGGTACTAATGTAGTCTCTAGGACGCGTGACGTTAATTTTATCTATAGCGTAATATTGATAATCTATACGTAGCTATGCATACGTAAACATACATATCTATATGTATATCTAGGTACACATGCATAGGCGCGAGCTTTAACAATGAGAACTAGATGGCACCTCTTTCCATACGAACCAATACAAGTTCTGAGATACCCGTCTATCTCCCTATATATACTGTAGTCTTGGTTTGAAGGCCGACCCGAAGGGTATTGCACTTTTGGCCGAGACTAAACATTGTGCTTTTCACGATCACTGCGAGGAAATAAAAAATATTTATCACAAAACAAACAAGAATCCAATGACTGCGTTGCTCCCGCCGTGTGACACTCTTTACCGGCCCGGATAATACCGACATGGAAATACCGACCCGATTTTTCTTGTACACGCCCATAGAAACTCATGTCAGTTTGACACGAGTTTGTATGGGCGTGTACACGAATAATCGGGTCGGTATTTCCATGTCGGTATTATCCGGGCCGGTAAATAGTGTCACCCCTCCCGCCGATTTTAGTTTTTCTTTTGTGACATAATTATTTTTTTAAACGAGTCCGTTCTTAGTGGCCAGTACGCAACCACATATTTAAAAAATCAAAACGTCATCCTCGTCATGTCCGACCTGCTGCGATGCTGTGGCGTTTTTTCATACTTAAAAAAATTAAAGCATTTTGTGCATATTATGCGTTTAAGAAAAATCTCATTTTCAGCTCGCGTCACCTTTATTTTTGTACTTACGTAGTACGTGTACGTCCTGACCAAATCAAACCTTCCTCCTGCGGTTTTGACCTAACGAACAAAATTATGACACAAGCTCACCTATCAGTACGCGTACACTCTGTAGTTTTAAATCCGACCCGTGTTGCTCTCATTCCAACAATCTCGTTTCGTTTTTGTTCCGTTTGCTGAATAAAACCGCTCTGGTCTCAAGAGTTGATCGTAAAGTTTACGAGGAGGGTCAAACGGAGTCTGTACCGAACGGGAATTATATAACACTAGCCGGGAGATAAGCAAGTGTAAGCCGACGAAGTCTCTCGGCTCTTGTGGTGATAGAGACGTCACGAGACACATTAATCTCAGGTCTTACCGACGGAGCTGTGCATATTATCATAAAGCCCCAATAGCTTTAGTGGCAATTATTCTGTTATGAAACTGTCATTGGAATTTAATGGTTTATTGAATGAGGACAATTAAGCGGTTTATATTTGGTACGTTTAGACGTTTGTTGTTGGGATATCAACCGTGAGAATATGGCAATCTTATTAAAGCAAGAGTGAATTGTAAATACCTACTTGAGTGTGAGTTTTATGTAGGACCAAATAACATAAATGCATAAGTGTATCACTTATTTGTTTAAAAAGTTTTTGTCAAAAACAGTTGATCGCAGACAAGTACCGCTAAAAGCACTGCCTTTTTCTTGACTTTTCAATTATTTTAACGCTTAGGCTCAGGCGTTTCTAACGTTTCATTTGCTATTATTGCTATATCAAAAATGTACACTTTAGGTATTGTTTAAAGTGTATTTTAATACTTCGTTTACTATAAGTTTTAGAAATACAAAATTTAAAATACAGGGTGTCCCAGAAGTACCACGTCACAGTGACACCAGAGGTAGGCCAGCTCAAGAGGAACCTAACCAACCTAACATGACCCCAGTAAAAGTTGCACGGTTTTCGAGTTATTACCGAAATAAAGATTTTTGGGGATACTCCCCTTTGTCTTGACATTTTTAGTACCAGCATCGACATGGAAAGCTTTTAATAACAGTTTTTTATGTGTATCGAATCGTGAATAGTTACTTCAGAAGTGTAGTGTGTTATTTTGTCAGTAACTACCGTAAAATGCTGAAAAAAACTTAATTAATCTTGATTTAAGTTGTCTCAAAAACATGAATTTCAACTTTAACCATCTGCCATGAAAAAAAATTACTAGAAACGAAACAAACAAATAACGCCAATAAATTAGACATGTTATGCAGATTCAGAAATGGTATGACACATGTATCTTACTCCAAGAACATTAGACATTCTTATCACTTTAGCGAAGCCCTATCGAACCAACTTAAAACTGGAACTCCGAAAGCAGTCCCTGCTAAGTGGTACAAAAATGCTGTGTATAGCGATAGCTCATCTATTATCTGATACAATTATTTTGCCAAATGCACGAAGGTTAAATATTAATATTTGTCTCCCTTTTCAAGGCTAGGACCGGATCCTAAAGAACCGGATATAACCTAACCAAAAAAAAGTTGGAAAATCCCCAACTTTGTCACTTCAAAGTTCAATATTTCAAAAGCGGCTGAAACGATTTTGATAGAATATGTCTTAGAACCATCGCTAGAAAACCTGCTTTCAAATAATAATAAAACGCATTCAAATCGGTTTACGCGTTTAAGAGCTACGGTACCACAGACAGACAGACAGACATAGCGGTCAAACTTATAACACCCTTATTTTTGCGTGGGTGGTTAAAAACAGGTTTATCTTTCATTCATTTATTGGAATAAATTTAGTTCACAATAAATGTTCAAATTGTCTCCCATGGACTCTCTCATCTTCTAATAAACCAGGCAGGTCGTTTTGCAAAAACTGTAAATAGTTTCTACCATTAAAATAGGAGGCAACTCGACCGGTCCCACAATTTGTCCATTAAGAATTCCAGTCCACAAATTAATTTTGAATTGGTATTGGGACCGATCTTCTCGTTCTTCATGTGTATGTGTTGGTTTTCTGTCTGCCAGCTTGTGTAAATTGAAATATCCATCCCTTTTGCAAGCCGATTCTTCAGTCCACAATATTTCATTGAAATAAATTGGGTTTTAGAATATTTTTAATAGGCTTACGTTTGGCCTCAATCTCGCTTGATGGAAGGCGAAGATGAGGCCTAAGATGGTACACGTTTGTCTAGAAGGTGTCTGTTCACTTTGACCTTAAAGATGTCCAGATTACAGCGTTAACCAAATAATATTACCTAACGTTTTAAACTTTCATTCATATTCATAATACCACCAACGGGACTACGGGACTTACCACGCTTACACACACGAGTAATATTTACCTCGACGTTTCGGCAACATTACAGTGGCCGTGGTCACGAGTAGACTGAAGTGTGGGGTGTCAAGTCTGCTAGCAGCGCGAGTCCTTCGAACTACCCTGTATTTTTGCAGTGTGGAGGAGGAGGAACTGAATGAACACACATTTCTAGTATAAACGTAGCTATCATAAGGTCGCGGGTGAGTAAAGTAGGTGATTGTTTCAGTTCATTAATATGAACCTCGGCAAAGTAACGCCTGATTCAATAAATTAGTAGGTAATGTAACATGTTTTTACTTAACAGTGACGGCTTGCGGCATCAGCAAAGTGATAAGAATGCCTAATGTTATTGCAGTAAGATACATGTGTTATACTATTTCTGAATCTGCATAACATGCCTAATTTATTGACGTTATTTATTTGTTTCGTTTCTAGTAATTTTTTTTCATGGCAGATGGTTAAAGTTGAAATTCTTATTTTTGAGACAACTTAAATCAAGATTAATAAAGTTTTTTTTCAGCATTTTGCGGTAGTTACTGACAAAATAACACACTGCACTTCTGAAGTAACTATTCACGATTCGATACACATAAAAAACTGTTATTAAGAGCTTTCCAAGTCGATGCTGGTACTAAAAATGTCAAGACAAAGGGGAGTATCCCCAAAAATCTTTATTTCGGTAATAACTCGAAAACCGTGCAACTTTTACTGGGGTCATGTTAGGTTGGTTAGGTTCCTCTTGAGCTGGCCTACCTCTGGTGTCACTGTGACGTGGTACTTCTGGGACACCTGTATATTATAATCATCTAACCTTCATGACTATTTTGTAACAATAATAACTCCGTATACTCAAGGTAAACACTTATGGCATGTTTTAATAAAAAAAAAATGTAGTCTTGCCAAAGCATCATTCACTAAACAGTGATCCCACTAAACAATAAGACCCCTAAACGAGCAGTTCATTTAAACTATACATCTATCCGTATATATAATATTAAGAAGAGCGTTACAGGACAAATCGGTTTTCCCGGGAACATTAAGCAAATAACCAGGATTCCGCTCACGCAATCTGCCACTAATGGTGCGTTAAGACACGAGTTAAACAACTCGATGACTTGTTACAATTTTCTCCAACACTGCACTGATTTGACAACTGGCATACTTTTTTATGTACCATAATAATATGTTGAGAAAGTTTTTCGAATTGACGGTTCGCTGTTTGTAAGTGTGACAATGAAACTTTTCTGACAGCGGGTTTTGCGTCCACTTCCTGTATTCCAAGACGAGGATTGTCACGAAACTAAGTTGCTAAGGCTTTTACCTGACTAATGCCCTATGGTGTGCATTGAATAGGAAGCAGATTAAGCAGTGCTAAGTGTGCGCTTCTGTGGCGCTAACTACTAACTGGGTTACCCTGGAATCGACCCCGTGCACGTCAATGCAATGTCCGTCATGCTTAACCTTCTTCACCGCCAGACCCCGCCTTCCAGTCGTGACAGCCAATGGAATGCCTCACACGCCACGGTCATCTATACATGACCAACATTCAACTCGAAATTAATCCTTCTGCAATGGAATTAAAAATCAAGTTGATTTGTCGCAGGTTTTTCTGTGGCGTACAGAGCACGTCACTTTGTTTGTTTTTTTGTTTTGTGGCGGTGAAGACCAGAGGTTAAATGGTCATGATGTAAGTTTACGTATAAATATAGACTCTTTAAGAAAACGCATGATAAAATTTATTACTTATCTGACAGCATTCAATAGTATGTAACTCAGTTCAATTTCGAATATCTAGCATCACGTTTAAGCTACAGCTCTATTTACTGAGGTATGTGTCTATTAAAATCGAGCAAAGGGTACAGCTGTATCGAACTAACCAATACGATTGCAACATTGCCCGGTTTGTCGCGCGTATCGTATTCGATTCTATGCTCTAAATTGAAAACGATTCCTGGTTTTGTTCGGTTGATAGGCAATTTATGTATTGTAAGGTGTGAAAAAACTGCGACAGCAATTTTAACTTCAAATGCTGTGAAAATTGTTGAGAGACGTGTTGGTAATACTTAATTTAAGTTTTGCGCAACAAAAAATTAAATTAAATAAAGTTCTGAAAACTTTTCTCTATGTCCTAGCTAAGATTTAAATGTGTGGCGTTGGTGATGTGTGGTTGTGATGATTATTTTATGAAACAAAAACCCTTATTCCCTCCAATTTAACAGTGCAACTGACCTAATATCGTTTATATTGTATTTCGATCCAATTATGAAAAGTGTAAACAAAGACGCCATTTATCCGACCACAGACATTCAATGATGTGAAAACCTAGAACCTATTGCAAAATAATTAATCTGTTCAGTAAATCGATTATTTATTAATTGAATAGATCAACGTATTTTTGTCTATTTTATTATTTACAATACTTGATTTAATTCCAAAGACTGTTTATTCAATTATAAAAGCAGTAACTATTTTTTAATTTTAAGGAAAATAAATAAAATCGCTTATTCATCCGCGCATTAATCGATTTTTAAAATGTCAAATTTTCCACCATCTCTACGCTAGTCTATGCTACTACAGATTATACACATGTTTCAATCAAGAAATAACGTCAGATTTTGACGAAGATTTTTCAAATGAAAAATAAATATTGAAATCAAGTGAATTTTGGTGAAAAAAGTGATTAGACATCTAGTTAAAAGACACGAATTATAGATAAATGTGTTATTGATTCGATCCAGTGGGTGTTTATACAAGAATTTTGATGAAATCGGTTTGTTTACACTTTTAATAAATTGGATAGGCATAACGTATAGGTAGTAAACACGATGGACACTATTATTTGTTTTATCGGCTAATGCTAATATTTAGGCTAATATTTGTACGAAGCCTGTTTCAAAAACAAATTAAAAAATAAGTCTGGGCTTTGACCAAAATCATACCGAGTGGTAAGCGGTCCAAAGGTCTCAATTCAATGATGGCGACTGTGACGTCTGCGACTAGCGACCGTGATCGCGCGACCCACTGTTTACTATACTTAGTCGCGCGACGCGGTCGCTGGCATCCGCCAGTTCTTCATATCAATTCATATTAAGCAGAGAGGTCGTGACCAGAAACCTTATTATCTAACGCACTTAGATTCACAATCATTTTCAACACTTCTTTCTGTTACATGGCATAAGACAAAGGTAGAAATAGATGGTGTATGTGATCGCAAACGTCAGCTTGTTAGACAATACGGCCTCAGGTCTCAGTCGTGAGTTGCGGTCGCTAACATCGAAATCTTACCTTAAGATGGAGCACGTTTGTATTGTAAGTAAATGCTCATTAAAACTATAGAACAAAGTCACCCTACTACCAAATTTTTTTGCAATATTAGCATAATTAATCTGACAGAAATAAAAATATCGGTACAGAAATAAAAATATCTAGAAAGTCGATCGCGCAAGGAGATTGAAGCGGCGAAGCAAAAACACATTACACACACACATTTTCATGTTTTTTTTTAAATCATAAGCATTGTCATCATTATTCTGGACGATAAGGTAATCCTTATCACAAAAATTCAAAACTATTTACCTCACAATACAACATTTTGTGCATATGTGAACTTTTGCACCTGATCCCGTGAAAAGTTCAGAATTTACATCTGAATAGATTCCAGCGGTGCTGTTGAATTGATTGAGTGGTCACATAGTAAATAAGAATAATTTGCTGCATAGGTCGAGTGCTCGCTAGCAAAATAGAGGCACTTGAATAATTTTATTTGCAGTTTCATGATGTACCTATTTTTTAACAGAACCTGCTCCGTTAACTTTATGTACTACGATGTGATGATGTGAAGTAGAAATAGAAATAGAAATAACTTTATTTCGCTTGAAAAGACTGGACCTAAGATTTCAAGTGTTGGTAACGGTGATTATGAAAATAAAATTCCGTGTGCCTTTTAAAAATTGACGGCAAAACCATTTCGCTGTTTATTTTCATCTCTAATAAATTATCAAAATATACCGAAAGCAAAGTTACTAAAAGCAACAAATCTTAATTTAAAACTGCATAAAGCACTCGTTTTGCTGGTATAGCTATCATAAACCCAAACTTTTAGTTTACAACAGTTTACTCGTACAAAGAACAAATGCGAAACCCTTGCGTCCTGTATTAATTGTGAAAGTTACTTGCTTCTTAACCGACGCGAACTAATCGGAGCGCGTGTGGGACGTGTGATACGTGCGGTCACACCTTCGCCTAAACTATGTCCGACGATGTGTGTTTTGTTGCGAGGGGATTACGGCCTTTTTTGGAAAATGCTCTATATTTTCAGTAAGTATGAAGTAAAAAATGTTATTAGTAAAATATGAAAGAGTAACAAGGAATTGTTTGTGATAAAAGAAAATGTTTAAAAAAACATAGTACAGCAGTGCGACTCCTGAGTGAGCATCTAGGCTGTGTTGTGTATACGTCTATACATACTGGGGTATGGGAACTACGGCTCAAGCCCTCTCATTCTGAGTGGAGGCCTTGCCCTATATTGGCATGTTTCGCCGAAATGACAATATTTAATTCAATGTAACACTATCTCCGTAACTAAACTAGACTCTTCAAATTTAGCATAGAAGTAGACAATTATAATAGTTTAAAAACTGATTTAAGGATTTTTCCATGGAATTAGGAAAAAACGGTATAATTAAAACGCACTAAAAATGACATATAATGTATTTGTCGTCGGATTTTTGGTTTACTCATTGAAAAAATAACAAAAGCTGTACTTAATATTGAAATTCGACGCGGATGAAGTCACGGGCACAAGCTAGTAAACAAATACTTACATGTGAGTTATCGGATACAAAAATAGTATATTTTTAATAGGTTTCTTTTCCAAGCCAAGACCACGTGCAATACTTAAATACAAAAGGCCAGAAACGATTGCGAAACAAAACTGCAAGCAGTTTTCTAACAGTACATTGTAGCTTACTATTTGTTGACTCCGGCCTACAGAAACTCGCACTGCTGAGTTGCCGTCCAACTGGCCTAGTTCATAGTCAATCGTTATACGAACTGCTTCCTAGGTTAGCTCGTGAGCAAGTAATAAGCGGAGTGGTAGAGTTGCGGTTACCCTGGCTCACATCAAAGATTGTGTATCCAAATCAAACTAAATCAAGAGCTAGTGAAAAATCTTCGATAGTTTTCTTCGACGTTTATTTGTCAAATATTAAAAAAAATATCGAAAAAATAGGTAAGTTTTTTTTTAATTCGACTGGATGGCAAACGAGCAAGTGGGTCTCCTGATGGTAAGAGATCACCACCGCCCATAAACATCTGCAACACCAGGGGTATTGCAGATGCGTTGCCAACCTAGAAGCCTAAGATAGGATACCTCAAGTGCCAGTAATTTCACCGGCTGTCTTACTCTCCACGCCGAAACACAACAGTGCAAGCAGTGCTGTTTCACGGCAGGATTAGCGAGCAAGATGGTGGTAGCAATCCGGGCGGACCTTGCACAAGGTTGTAACGGTTCGGATGTGTCACACGACCGTCACTGGGAATAAATTAGTAGAAAATTGTTAGTGGGGCCATCTATGAAGGTTTGATGGAAACTCGAAACAAAAACATGTCGACAAAGACAGTTAAATAAGAGTAATTGAGATTAGAATGTCGATGTAATTAAAGCAGGGATAATTTAGCAGTCAATTTAATGAGTAAATGTTAAATTTAATTGGAGATTAGAATTGTGTTGTTCGGGTATAATAATTAATGTAAAAAAACGCCATCTATGGTCAATTAAAGGAATTAATGGTAGGCGTCATGGAAAATTAGTGAACTAATGCCGAACTGGGTTTAGCGGCAGATTAACCTGGGAGGCTATTTAGTTAGTTTCACGTGGGAATTATAGAGGTCGCTTTTGGTAATGGAAATGTAAATTTTATCTAAAAACAAGAAATATGGTCACAAATTCATCAAAAATAGACATTATATAGTAATAGCATCATTAGTATTAGTCTACAGTAGATCTTAGATACATTTGATGTTAATAATTATGTTAATTTAAAGAAATATCAACGGAAGCATCATGGAAACGGCAAGTTGTCGAAATTAGCTAAATAAGTTAAGAAAAACCGAAAATGCAAGCATTACGTAATCGTAGTATAGATCATTGGTTCATTATCTATTATAAATTTAAGTTTTCATTCAAAACGGAGTAGTATTAGCAGAGTAATTACACATTTAGTTAAGACGAAATTACAAGTATCTTGTCACACTGATTCAAAGTAGGGACGTGACGAAAGTGCAAGCAAAATTTGAAAGGCGTTAATACGACAAAGGAAACTATGAATAAATGGCGCGAATTGGGGATACCAGTTTATAATTGTAGGCAAATTAGCTATTTTATAACGAACAATAGAAGTATGTAATTGGCTATTTATATTCAAAGAGTGTAGGGAGTAATAAGTAGAAAATTATCATTAGAAGTAAGATTATTGTTAGATAGGTTAAGGAAATTAAAACGTTGAGGTAAAATTGAAGTATTTGACAAATACATATAAATATTTATTGAAAATTATTGTTGTAGCACAATATAAAAATGGAACGTATTTACTAGAATAGTTAAGCTAGGATAGTGTCAAGATAAATAGGAAATTTTAGTTCAAAAATAAATTTTACGGATAAAATTTGGCTATTTTGAGATAAGGATTTGGCAGAAGAAAAAGCGAGGCGGGCAATGTCAACGTTGTCGACTTTGGTAAGCTTGGCGTCGTTTGGTCGCTTGGCGCGAAAATACCAGAGGTCCCGGGAGAGAAGCTATAAATAGAGGTGACACAAAAAGGGCGTAGGCCAGATGGATTTAGATTTCGTAAGAGTCAACATCGTTATTTTGCTAGTCGGGGGGTTTAGTTTCTGTGCGCCATTTTGTTAACAAATTAGAGTCAATAGTATCGGATAATTTTATTTCATTAATTTTAATTGGGGATTTGCTTTTATTTAATTTATAAATTAATTTTAATTTACAAGAAATATGAGTATTTCTTCAGGAAGTAAAGTGTCGGGGTCTTGATCATTAATCTGCGGAATAATGATTAACTCTCTGGTTTTTTAATTATTTGTGAAATATCTAGTGCTGATTTTCATTCGGAAAATCTTTGTGTGAGGGGATCTTTGCGGTCTTGTGGCGGTGAAGTCCCTTATTTGTTCTTGTAGTGTGGAGTGATCGTTTTATAGCGTTTCATTTCAGCCTACGTATATTTTGTACTAACCCATAACTTTTCTGTGTTTTTCCCAACTTAATGGAAATGACTTTGGTTCCTCCATAACGTACCTTGGTTGAGCTTTAAGTCCGTTTATATCGTCTGATACCTAACGGTGACAACAGTAGATGATATAGGCTTCCACTTCCTGAAGCTGTGGCGGCTTCAGCGACAAAATACTGTCGTACCAGCCACCAGTGGATTCTGTTTGTCTTTTGTAACGACTAAGTAGCGCTCGTCGAAGTGAATGCGTGTCTTGTTGACGCTTGGTTTGTACTTAAGAAACTCAGAATTCCTGTCCCCTATTTATTTACGTATTTATGCACAACGTTAGGTATTCTGCTGTTCCGCGGGGCTCCCCGTCATAGGGACTTTCCTTCGGGAAAGTTGGGAGCTCAGCACCATTTAGGGACCGATAGGGCTTTAGGTATACACACCATCATTGTTGATAGGAGATTAGAAGAAATTCATTGCACCGTGAATTTCTACATTACACTAAATGTACATGTGGGATTAATTCCCTAGTTTTGCTAATCACAGACAGAGAGTAGGGGCCTCAGGCAAGCTTAAAGTACAATTGTAGGATTTATTAGGGCTATATAGGTAGGGAAGTTCATAGGGCTTAGCTAGAGTAGCGTTTCCTTACACCGGGAAAAGTTACTATTTTAACTCACCACGCAATTAGTTCACCTATGAGGGTTTTCCTCCAAATTGCTAAACTTCAACACAGAGCTAGGGGAAAGCTTAAACTCGCACACACATAGTTTTAAGGCATAAATTAGATTTTAAGAAAAGAGAATAAAACATAAAATTTATTTAAGTACTTACGTCAAAACTTCATTATACAAAACTTAGTTCATAAGAACTTGACTACGAATAACTTTATTAAAATTAGTAAGTTGACTTCAATTTAAAACCAAAATACGGTTTGATCATTTTGTTAAGAGTAAATAACAATAACATATTTTAGCTGTCTTTCCTATAATGAATAAGCGGGAATTGATATGACACGATCTCATAGCTAAGTGGACAATTAAATGCCAGATAACTTACTGAATAATATTTAACACAATTATCATCTAATTTCGATTTGAATTACGATTGCCAGCTAAAATAAGCTTTGTTTTGATAAAATTAATATCAAACATCATATTCATACTTTTGATCAAGATCTCATCAAATTATGTCTAGTAATAAGTTAGAGATAAAATCGTAGAGGGTTTTGGACCATCTATCAATTAAAATACAAAAGTCTTTCGTGTTATAAATACATACTAGCTGTTTTAGTTGTCGTACCTACTTACATTGAGTGAACGGATGTAGAAATCCTGACTACGGTCGATAGCTTACGTTGACACATACCAGGCAACAGTCTATCTGGAAATTTATGTACTTTTCATTCGATCTCGATTTAAACATAATTGATTAAGGATTGATAGTTGAAACAGTTTATTGTTCATTTAAAATATATGAATTGAGACAAAACTAGACATAGACGAGTCCAAAACCTAATACAGAGGTTATCTTGAATACCCAAGGGTTATCTAGTTATAAGCTAGTTAGATTATTATTAACGCTTGTGTTCTGGGCGTAAAGTATAGAAATCGGTACTTACTTTCTGCTTTACTCCGGGTAACGCCAAATGCTGGTAGAACTAGAAAATTAGACTAAGTAGATAGCTCATTAAAATAAGTGAAAGTCACTATGAGATTAGTAATTATACCAAAATAAAATTATGTCAAATTAGACATTCCATATATCTAAGATAGATAAGACATAATCTAAATTAAGAGATACTAATGCCTATAGTAAATGAATAGCTGAAGTGTCTAAACTCATTCCTGAACTAATTATCAAAGTTATAATTAAGCATCTCATAGAGTATTCTAATATAAACATAGAATAAGTAACCATAAGTCTAAAATTAGATTCAACTTGTTACAAAACATTGTGTTTGTATTTCCATACTTTGATTTGAATGCACCGAAAGTTAGTGCTTAGTCTAGTAAAATCACAACTTGACATATCCAAAGAGATATATTGCTCTGGTGTGCGAAAGGAAAGGATCAGGGGTGGCTGGAAGAGATCCTCCGAGACCTTAGGTCTCGGTATTAAACTTAGTTTTAAGTCAAAATAGATTCAGAAGTAATACAAACACAAACACTATCGTAGTAGAAATATTTCCTTCATTTTTCCAAACTGATTATTCTGGTAACCTGAAAGATCCATTTCTAGAACTATCCAATCTAACATACTAGTATATCTAAATTCACATCTCAGTAATTAAAGTTCACCCTAAAGTTCAGTTAGTTCAATCTAAGAGTCAAAATTATCACGAAGTTAGGTACTGCTTAATTAATTATAACATTAGAAACACAACTGTAGGCTTTTCAAATTAATTCTCAAATAAAAGCACTTAGGTTATTGCTGGGCATAAGGTAGGTTCCTAATCCACTAGACGATTCACGATCACAAGGCCATAAATTAATTTAAGTTAAATCACCATAGCGTTACACAAGTTAAGTGTAGTATTAAGTAGGTTAAGAAGGGGTAGTTAGTTAGTCTTTAAAATTAGCTATAATACAAGGCCATTAGAAGGGTTGTTACAATTTGTTGGCCGTGACCAGCATAAGTACAGTCAAGTACAAGTACAATTAAAGAAGATAAAAATTACTTATTATATCATCACCTATTACTACTAGCAATCAAAGACTTATTACAAGGTCCTACCGCCTGCTATCTTTTAGTATCAAAAGAGTTCCGCAACAAATTGTCTATGCTTTTTGATCACATAGTGTCCATATTAATATACAGTCAGGGTCCCGCTGGCACCCTTTGGGTACAGAACCCTAAAAATATATCCACCTACTTAAACTGGGATATAATTAATAACCATTAAGACATTATCTGTCTTCCTTATCGCGAAAATGGCACGCATTAAGCTCTTAAACATCTCTAGGGCTTTCCATCTTACATAAAAGCACATAATGAAGGATTTCCAGTAACTGAAACACTGTTAGAATTCCGATACATTGCAGTACCAATAATGATACATCTCAATTTGCAAGAGGAGACAGGTTGGTCCTCTTTAGCTCTCGGACGTAATTGCAAGGGCGTGGGCTTAGAGCATTAGAGCTTAACGGACGAGGTGTCATGGCATATGCATAAAATTGTATACGAATGGAAGCCATTTTAAAAGGAGATAAGCAACATACAAACAGGCAGTAGACGTAGATAAGCGGTTAATAAAAACAATCAAAACGATCTACACACGACTCTACTGCCTATGTAATAACAGGGTGTGTACCTATTCATTTCCAGCTTCACAACCATTTATTCACTGACTGATGCCGATAACTGCATTTTATAATCTTTCGCTATTAACACAAAACGAAATGGTTAAACACTACCTAGAGCTTCAGCACTACTAAATATAAAGGTGTTGAATAAATAACTGAAACCGAAAGTAGTTTGGTCAGAATCGAGAGTAGAATCGATTACACTATACTATAAAATACATAGTTTGATGTGTTTTTAATCCCTTTTTACTGTGCCCAGTTTAAAAGTAACGAATGCAGCTGACACCATTTTATGTTTTAGCGTCATTGCATAGGTACTATTTATACAATCTGATACTGGCTGTTCTTCTTTCAATTTTATTTTCATAAAAGATGCAAAGCGCTTCTGCCGAGAACAAGTTATAGTGTAACAGTTGAAATCAAGTAGAGTCACTGACTTAGCAAAACATGCGAATATTCATTGAAATAATTAAGGTATTTGAAAATCAATACAATAAACTAACGTTAAATTTTAAAGGCTATTGGGGCGTCTGAAGTTGTTAGTTACACCTTGTACTATAGCAACAGGTATGACGCTGCAGCGTGTCCTATACTTTTGGCGGAAGGGTAAACCCGTCACTGAACTATTCCTCCGGTTGGTTTTTAATACTAAGGTGTGAGGTCTCACGAGAGTTTTTAATCGACCCTAACTTCCAGAGTCACATTAATAAGGAAATAACACCGAATTACGGGCCCTATTCGTTCTAAAAGTTAGATTGAATAAAAGGTTGTTTTCGTATATCAAAAACTTTATGATTTTAATTAAAATGGTTATTTGCCTTGTCCTTTTTGTTTTATTTAGTCAGATCTTTTTTGAATGTTACTTAAGCTTTGTCTTTGG
>NW_027413003.1:184632-230581 GCF_025370935.1 Choristoneura fumiferana
TCAAAATAAAATGATTTTTAGAATTGACAACATAGTTGACAACACCAAAGAGTATATAATCACTACGTTTTAAGAGTCGGAACTCTCATACAAAAACAATACCACGATTGTAGTATGAATTCAGTGTCTTTTTTGTGCCAATATCAAGAAACGAACTGCACAGACTAAACAGGGCCGAAAAAGTCACATTGACAAGTAGTGTTGTTAGGAACAGTCGATATTATCGATATTGTAACAGCATAGTGTTGTGCTTTTTTATCGATATATTGTCAAAAAACGGCACGTAGTGGTGCGCTTTTTATTAATTAAATGATCGAATTAAAGAAAAAAAAAGTTGTTTTTCTTAATAATAATTTATTTTCATGTCATGGATCTGTTTTTCTTTACATAGGTAAATACAGTTTCACGTTACACAAGTATTGTATTGTAGTATTGTATTGTCCGTTTTGCACTGCACAGCACTTGTGGAAGGCTGTGCATGTAAATATTCCACACTGGGCAACTCCAAAGCTGAACCTGAAACAAAGTTAAATTTAGCCAGTAGCTTACACTAACTAATGCAAGATAAAATAAAATTGGTACGCACAATCCAATTTTTGTCATATTGCAGGTCAATGACCTATGTTTACCTAGACAACTTTCTTACAATTTCTTGCCTTATTGTCAAATATGTCTTTACTTGACAAATGAATGAAATGAAATGAAGGTGATCTTGGAGTTAGTTGACAATACATAATTTTGTATACCTCTGATAAACAATCTACTTGCCATGCCAAATGTAATGAAATTAATTCTGTAGTTTTTACCCGATTCTGGTGAAGCCCAAAAGGAGGATTATATTTTGACCTGTATGTATGCATATCCATTTCTATCTCCTCTAACTACTAAGCAGCTCAACCTATTTTTAACCCCTAACGCAAAAAGAGGAGTGTTATTACATGAAGTGTACCATAAACACAGACAATACAGAAAAAATGATCAAGTGCGAGTTGGACTCGTACATGAAAGGTTCCGTAAACAGTTCAATAAAAGTTTTTCTGAAAATTCTTCTAATATAAGTTTTTTTTTTTGCTGACTGTACTATATGCCCCTGGTTACCAAAGTACTCGTCAAGACGACAAACGAGTCCAAACTCGATGCAGTTGTGTTGTTTATCACAGTGTTCCTATGGTCACCCGCTAGCTTTATCATCAGATCAACTCTAAAATTCTAAATTATGCTATAAGGTATAGATTTTTATCAGTGATAGCTTACCTGTTGTATTGTCAGTTTTACACTGCGCACCACTTGTAGAAGGCTGTGCATGTAAATATTCCACACTGGGCAACTCCAAAGCTGAACCTGAAACAAAGTTTAATTTAGCCAGAAGCTTCCACTAACTTATACAGGTGAAATATAATTAGTGTGTATAGCCAATTTTTCTGTCTATTACTAATGCTCTGACCGGCAACTATACTATACACTCAAAATACCTAGCATTATTATTGATGACGAAGCAAATTAATTTATAACATATATTGTATGTAAAAAAATATGTGCATGTGTATTGATGGTATTTATTAGGGTTATGGTTTATGGGGGCGACTGAAAAACAGCGCCTGTTAGCCAAGGGACTTTGTTCTGCAAGGTGCAGGCATAAGCTGAGTCGCTTTCCCTTTTGATAGTTTGATTGTACTTATTATTTGTTATGTACCTATGTAGAATTTGTAAACAAACTATTAAATCAATATCTTTTATTATTTTATTATTATTATTATAAGATGCAGTAAGTCAAGTTGCAATAGAGATAAATTGAAAATAAAATAAAGTGTTTACCTTGGCTGTTCTTGCCATCTTTAGGGGAAACCCTTCAAGAATTTCTTCAGAAAGAGGTGGCATGGGAAGTCCCAATTTTGGTATGGCTTTCTTCTTCAGCCGGGTTTTCGATTTTGTGAAATCTCGTTGCCAACTACTTTCACCCACTGCTTACAACTGAAATAAAATTTAATTGTCGTGATACTATATAATACGAATTGACGTCGGCCAGCCAAATATAACCTCAACACCTATTATCAGATTTATCAGTAACTTTACTTACACATGTTCACTTAGAGGAAATCTAGCAAAGAACATTTTGTTTTCACAATGTTTTTCTTGAATACCACAAATTTCGCATCTCCTCATGTTGAATGGTTTCTTAGTAAAGGACAGCCGTGAAAATAACGGTAAAAACTAGAGTCCTGTCTCGAATAAATGCACTTTAGTGAAAGAAAAGTTAATGCGGAGGAGAAATAATCTCAAACTCAACGCTATTAACAAAACAAAACACCAAAATACACGAAAATTCAAACAGTAAACACAAAATCTCGCGAAGGCGTCCGTTCCCACGCAGCAGATGAAGGTTTGTGGGCTGCCATATAAAATTGAAAAATAGAACTACATTTTTTTCATTTACTTAAATAAAAAAGGATATCCAGTCAGAATTATTTTTATATTGTATTATTTATCTTAGTAATATTTTTTTCCGCTTATTTTTTTTTTCACAGCTTAAAATGTGAAGAATTGCAAATATTATAATTTAAGTGAAATCTTCTAAACACAGATCATTTCATAAATATGGCAACCAATAAGTTATTTTGGAGAGGTTGGTACAAAAAAGTCACTAGCTCCATACATTAGATTTTTTGTATGGAGTTTCAACCCACTGGACAACACAAAATACCATACCGGCGGCAGGGGCACAGTCTGTGGCAGTGGCACACACACGTCGCCATTTTGTTTTGTAGGAAATTGGTAGGAAATCGAGCGAGTATTGTCCGCGTCTATAGATTTTGTGGAATAACTATTTAACTTGTACTAAAATAAACAGGATTTCTCGTCTATTATTAGAAGCAATCTTAAAATAACATGTCTGACCGAAAGCGTGTACTAGAAGACTTGAGAGTGATAGACTTGCGTGCTGAGTTGGAGAAGCGTAACCTAGATAAAAGTGGCGTTCGTGGTGTGCTCATCCAACGCTTATCAAAGGTAGCTGAATCGATTACACTATGTTTAATATTTATTTTTAAATTACACCATGAAACCTATAGCACTCTTGAATAAACTGAAAATATCATATTGAGCCAAACTATTACCGTTGTGCGTTTGTTTTAGCATTTGAAGGAAGAAGGACATGACCCAGAGACTTTCAAGTTTGACTTGAGTACTCCGGAAGGTAAGACTCCAACAAAGAGAACTCGTCGCGCTGAGAGTATTGTTGAGCAAGAGGCAGAGGAGACACCGACCATGGAAGACATGATCGTGCAAGACGATGCCGGAGAGGAGGACGAGACTGAGTCTCAACCAAAAGAAGAAGAAAACGCCACTGAAGAAACTAAACAAGAGGAAAAAATGGATGTTGAAGACACAGAAAAAAATTCTAGAAAACGGGAAATGAATGATGATTCTGACGCGAGTCCACCTAAAAAGCTATGCCAAGACAAAGATGATGAAGAAGATCAGAAAGCTGAAAATAACTTGGAAGAGGACAGCATTAACTTGGACCTTGGGGAAGATGAACTGCTCAATGAAGAGGTACGATTCTATTTCTTTAGGGTTACTGTCACATTGCCTCCGATTGCTCCTAAGCTGACTAATGGGTTTCTGATGGAGGTAGACTAAAGTTTAAGTATTAACATCCAATAGTTCTAGTCAAGTAGTTCTAGTCATTCAAAGGTGTTGTTTGTTGGTATTATTTGAAATATATGTTTGTTTTGTTTGTTGATAAATATATGTTTATCATGTCATATTGTTCTTTTTTTAACAGTCTTAGTAATCTAACAAACTATATTTGATTCAAAATGTATGAGTAATAATGTAGTCCATGTCACCAAAAACACATAATTTATTTATTTTGACTGTTAATTTGTTGGAGGAGTGCCAAGCACTTGCTGCTAATCCTTAATACAATGTTACTTGTTTGTTTCAGACCGATACAACTTCTAAACAAAATAAAAAAGGTAAGACTTTACTTAACTCCCACCTCTGTTACTACTCACTACTTAGTCTTGTATTCACTTTTGATATTCAGTGATTGTTAGTTATTTGTGTATAAACGTATATCTATTATACTGGACATTGCAATTTAAGGAGAATAAATTAAATGTTGTAAAGAAACGGAGTGATGCTGCCTACTAGATTGGAGACTGGTCACCAGGAGAAAAACTCAGACTGTAAAAATTGGAGGCACCACAGTAAAGAACTTGCTACTGCAATCAACACCAGAATAAAGCGAGCAATGTAATAGGAAGAAAACTTGTTGCTGTTCCTTGGACAGTTGTCTACAGATGTTCTACAGTCCTACAGGCTGAACTTCTAATTATTACTGTCATGGTTCATCTATGTTAATTCACAACCAAGACATTGTCACTTGCTCTTCCAGTGTTCAAAAATTTATGTTCAACATAGCGGTCCAATGCCACTATGGTATTCTCCAACCCTAGGGACAGTGGTGCTAATATCGAATCAAGTTTTCAGGTCAGAAAGATATTACATTTTCCAATTTGAAGAAATGTGAAGAGAATCATCTTGGTAGCTTTGACCTGAGCGAAGATGGAAGGTCTGCAGGGCGGGTTGCTCGCAACGAGCGACCTGCGCTGCCCCCGGCCGCTACTGACGCGTGTACTGACATAGATGACGGCGTCCTCGAGCCTGCGGCGGAGCCCGGCGCCACCCCCGCGCCGCCCGCCGCTGCCGCCGACGCCGTCGCCGAAGATCAACAAGTAAACTCCGAAGCCGCCGCCACTAGGTTGGTGAATGCCGAACGGCCGTCGCGACGCCGCCCCGCGCAACTATATTCTCCGATTCGAACGATTGATACTATACTTACGTTATCACTACAAAGTTTTGCACCAACCACGTGATGGCGCCATCGACTGCATCGGTACGGTTGTACGCTCACTGGAACAACGAAGCCACCTCTTGAAGAATGACGACGGCACAGAATACTTCAGTTCTACAACATCGAGACTTCAGTCAAATCTCCGTGCGACGGTGTGTGCGAGGCTGGAGCGCCAACGTCGAGAGTCAAGCTCTGCACAGCGCCTGCACTTCGCGTCGGTCGTCGGAAGGAGAGATGGTGCAAAACTTTGTAGTTGATTGGGTGTGAAAAATTTCTTACGCTTTTACCTGAGAAAAGAATGCACCTATCACTATTACGAACTGTGTTAAGCTTATAAATGTTCCATCACATGACTGTACTAATCGATTCTTTATATTTTTCAGCAATGAAACTGAAAAGTTGGAAAAGGACCAAAAAGGTAATTTGTGAAGTCTAAAATCTTTCAAAAATAGTACTCTGAAAATTGAAGTGTAGGTACAACTAATTGTGTTTTTAACAGATGACAAGGACAAAGAAGGTGATAGTGAAAAGAAGGATAAAAAGGACGATGGAAAGGAGGGCGGCGCCCGTAACTTATGGGTCAGCGGCCTTTCTGGAGACACCCGCGCTAAAGACTTAAAGCAGCTCTGCAGTAAACATGGCAAGGTACTTATCATGCGTACAATCTTACTGATACTACTTCCTATTCCCTATTAATCTGTCATCTCCCAGGATAACAGGATCAAAGGAATTTGGGCACAAATTTGTGCCTCTGGGAGAGGACAGGTTAATACTATATCCTCCTAACGCCCAGAGTCCTTTATGAAGGACTTATTGTAATTTTAAATCAAACTATCATAAATGACAAAGTTTGATGTTCATAAATCAAAAAGTTGACTTGGGCGTTAGGAGGATAAATGCGAAAATTTTTATATTACGATCTTTGTTATTTTATCAAGCAATAATGGTTCATAACTACCTTTGCGTGGAGATTCTTTGCGAAATAATGCAAGTATCGGAAAATTATGCAAGTTCAAGAGGGCATGGGCGGGCCACATCGAGAACTCGAGTGGCGACCACGAATCGGAAAACTACTCTTTTTATACTATAAATAAAGAATAATATTGAAATAATTATAAACTAGACTTAATTAGTATAAGTATAATTAATGAGCACTACAAAATTTTAATGATAAAAACTTATTTTGAACTACAAGATCTACTTATAACCGCAAAAATGGCGGAAACGTCGAAGTAATTTCAAAGATATGTTTTTTCGTGGCCATCCCACGAGATACCTAATGATGAGTGAAATTACCGAAAGGGTTTAGCAGGCTAAGTAAGGACATGTGGCTCCTGTGAGAAATACATTTTTGACATTATCTCTGTGACAGTTCAAGATAAAGGGCTGAAAGATGGAGTAATTACTAGAGATGCAACGGGATTCGATTTGTAGCATTCGAACATGGCGGATGTAGACGATATCTAATTTTGGTATTTCTGCTTCTTTGGCTAGTTGAAGTATAATTTTGATAGTGTTTTATGCGACGATTAACCTTAACAGTGAACAGTGATCACAAAATTCTATATTGCTCTCGTGTCTGACATTTTTTAATGCGCAAGTGTCTCGGCGTGTTCTGAATTGCTATCAAGTTGCAAAAACTACAATCACCGTACAACATGCATAAGAAGAATATTATTTATCTTTAATTTAACTGACATTGGCCCAAGCCTTATGGCCGCCATTAAGAGGAATAAATAAATGAGATGCAACGGATATCCGGCCACTATTTTACTATTCGGCCGAATACCGGATAGTTGCGTACTATCCGGCCGGATACCGGATGGTAAAAAACTTATAGTTATGATTAAAAACTGGTATTTATTTATGAATTTATCAATTATTGACATCAGTTTATTATTCTAAGGGGCTGTTTCACCACCCATTGATTAATTTTAACTGACGGATAAATGTGATACCGTCTCGCGTCTATTCAAACAAAACAAACAGAAACGACATCATATTTATCCGTCAGTTAAAATTAATCAATGGGTGGTGAAACAGCCCCTAAGTTAATTAATTATACTCTACAAGTTGCAACCTGCACGGAGTGTCATGCGCATGTTCGAATTAGCTTAATTTAATTGTACGTAAAACTAGGCCGAATATCCGGCTATCCGGCCAACGGTCCCGCCGAATATCCGGTATCCGGCCAAACCACTATCCGTTTCACATCTAGTAATTACTAGGTATGAGGAGACAAACAATTGACATTTACCAATTCTACAATTCCTCACAGGGACCACATGTCCTTCCATAGCCTGCTAAACCTTTTTAATACAATATAATTTGACTGTTTTTACTTAATAGGTTATTGGAGCAAAAGTAGTGACTAATGCAAGGACTCCCGGATCTCGTTGCTACGGCTACGTAACTATGGCCAGTGCACAAGACGCGGAAAATTGCATCAAGAATTTGCATAGAACTGGTTAGTTAGTCACTAAAATTATACTTAATATCCTCAAATACCAAAATACCTCATCAAGTTCCAATTGTTGCTAGAATTACCTGTGCAATTAGGGCATGACTTCAAAAGAGAAGATTTCCAACTACATTCAATTTTCAGAACAAATATCAGCTGTACAGATACAGAAGTGGTCATAAAACTTAAATTGCCACTACTCGAAATTGTTATATGGACACTTTCATTCTCAGTTGTTTATGTTATGGAAGTTATGCTTATAAATCCAATATCACGTTTGTACATCTTTCGTAAAAAATATTAAAGTTAGTTGTGTTTATCAGTAACAGAATAACATCTATAAGTCATACAGAAAAAGTAATGTTCAAACATAAAAAATCCACAGAGTTGCATGGCCGCATGATCTCAGTTGAAAAAGCGAAGTCTGAATCGGAATCGTCCTCGAGGAGACAGCCAGCGAGGCCAGAGCGCCGCTCCAGCAAGGAGCGCAAGGACGATGCTAAGGACAAGGAAAACGAAGTAAATGAACTGCTTAGTTTAAATTAATATGAAGCACTGACAGGTTCAAGCAAATTTTCATACTAGCTACATACATTTTCGTAGTAATGGGCTGCGCCACTCAGTCGCGGTCGCCCACATCGGAATGGTATCTTTATATGAAAAGAGTGCTTCTCATCTTCACACATCGGGTGGAGCACGCAGTCTAATACTTATGAGACAAATTATTGATTTATAATTATATTAATTGAGTTAGCTACTTACTAATTTATGTCATTCATTATTGGCAACAAATTGGCCAATTGTCACTTTTGATAATCACAAACTTAATATGTTCTTTTACTACCATAGGATGATAAAGAAAGCACTGAAAAATCTAATGAAAAAGCTAAAAAGGATGGCGAAGCGTCGGGTGAAGAAAGTACAAGGTCAGCGTCGAACTCTCGCGATAAAGCTGATCATAAAGATAAGGTAATTCACTTAGGGGCGGTTTCACCATCCATCCGTCTATTCAAACAAAAGAAATAGAGACGGCATCACATTTAACCGTCAGAATTTGATTGATATTCATGTTATTTTTCTACTGTTACATCATAATCTATATAGTATATATTTATAAGAAAGAATACTATAATATTAAATGTTTTCAGGACAAAGTTAAACGAAGCACAAGGAGTCGTGAAAGGAAGCGATCGCCCAGAGAAGTTTTGTCCTTCTCCAAGATTTGGGTATGGATTTCATTTATAAATATTACTCTATTAAGTCTTCAACAAGCCGGTCTTTACAATCCATCACTCGTTCACCCTAGTTTTAGAAATAATATCCTGGGCGACGCAACTCTCGCGACCACGACCGCAGAAATTGCCCTTCCACCTAACGTAAAACGACCACGGACGTTGTAGGCATCTTGAGCGCCGTGTGCTCGCAATACATTGCGAAAACGTGCAGCTGTATGGGTTGCGATTTACGAGTAAATATTTCACGTGAATCGAAGCGAGATTAAAATTTAATTCAACACGGATTCCGTGAATTTATGGTTGCGTTTTTGACAAAATGAATGAGAGATGATGATTCGAACAGTGCATCATGTTCTGATGACATCTGTCTCATCTATCATCTTTTTCGAATTCCCGCTACGTTTTGATGATAGCCCAATCTGACCCACCAATATTGTATGGACGAAAGTGGCGCGACGCCATCGCGAACTGTAACGTCACCTATGACGTCGAGCGATCGCCTGCGAAGCGAAGGCCTGTGCCTAAGGTGGAAAAATAAATAAAAGCGTTATAGAGGGTGTTACAATTTACAATCATTGTGTGCGTTGTTACTTGTTAAGTGGAACATACCCATTGTAGGATGTATGTTACAGAAAGAGCGCGACGTAGCGCGCGCGCGCGAGCGGTCGCGGGCGGCGCGCGAGGAGGAGCGCCGGCGCCGCGCCGCCGAGGACGCGCTGCGCGAGCGAGAGCGACGCCAGCGCCAGGAGAAGCACCGCCTCGAGCTAGAGCGAGAGAAGCTGCGCGCTGAGAGGTACGCGCTGACTAACATTACTCAGGATCAATGCCCAATTTAAGACTATCTTATGTTTTGCGCGTACGAGGGGGTTAAAAGCGTTTATTCCTGCTGAGCTGGCAACGTTGCATTTTTGTTAGTTTTCTCGATTATTCCATAAAAATTGAATGAAAATTAATAATGTTGTCTGATAGAACACTTCTTAATATATAAGTTAATGTCAGTGGCGTGCCTAGGGTATCAGACTATGGCAAGCCGAGAGATATGTTTTAGTATTTTTTATAATTTAATGTACCTACATCCATCTTGTTGCCGTAAACTTCAATCTTCAGTTTGGACGAGCTTACCAAAGCGCACTGAAGGCATGCTATTACTAGATAGAATTTTACAGACATACACTTGGAGTCCACACAAGGGACAATTTGGTCCGTTTCCGAACTCATTCTCTCCCACAGGCACTGCACTTTACACCGCACTAGAACCAGAATACCTAAGCACTTATTTATTTTTTGAAATGATTGCATCAAATCACAACGCTACGCTACGGCCCACGGTTCGAAATAAACAATCATGAAGTTAGAAGTTATTCATCTCGCCCGCGCACTCGCGTCGCGTTCCAAACCAAACGCAACAAACTTCACACCGTAAGCCAGATTCAAAATTGCAAAGAAAGTGCTACATATGCAGCTATACATAGATATTTGCAAAACTAACGTTTTCCTAAGTATGAAGAGAGCGTTTGGAAGCCCCGTAAAAGCCCACGAGAGCGAGCGAGATGTCATGCTATTTACAATGTACGCCACTATCGCCGCGTCGCCGCCGGTCGCAATCAGCGCCACTAACCAAGCCATGCCGCGGATTACGCAATTTTTAGTATTTTACGTAAAATAAAGCGCGCTAAATTATTAAAGTGATTTTATTAGAACTTTTTTCTCGTTTGGACGTTGTTCGGTTTATAAGGCAAGCCCGGCTTTTGGGCTTCTATGTAAGGATCGCCACTGGTTAATGTGTCTACTCCAATAATTATTCGTTATAGACTTTTATTTTCTTTAAAAACCGGAAATAAACATCAATTCGTTTTTAAGGTCGTTTGTCACGGTCAGCTAGGCACTACAGCGCCAGTAGATGACGTTAGTGTGCAAATTCCACGTATTTTATTTTTTTTAGGAATGAAATCGTGGATATTTTTATAAAATAATGTACATACCGCCAATAGCGTGAAATTTGTGATATATCGTACCAAGTTTCAGATGTATTTTAATTTAGAAAATACTTTCACTTGATCGCTGCAGTTTCGACTGAGATATTTTCGCACACATGCTTGTAATTTGTTGTAAACAGAAGTCTTTGTTAATTTCGCTCTCATGATCAAAGAGCAGATTGGCCTAGTTGCATAAGGCTAGAGTTTACCCTACCCTCAGCTTAGGAAGTTCGGGTTCAAACCCGTTGTAAGATTTAATTTTTTTGTTTTTTTTTTATTGTTCTCAGTTAATGATGTTAATATTTTTTGAAATGTGTAGCTAAAAATTTATAAGACCTAATTTAGGCACAAACATTTATTTTTTTTAAATTTTAGGTAAATCTGAATATGCACAGCACAACTACAGTAAGTACTATGAGACTTATAATTCCTCACATCCACTCAAGGGTTGCTTGGTAGAGATCCCTTCGAGGGATAAGTTCGCCTTTACAAAGTCAAGGAAACCGAATCACGTACCAGAGTGGAACCCAAGTGGAACCTTTTCATATTCAATTGCGCTGTGATTTCTTTGGCAAGTGTATGGGATGTCAACATGACATTAGTAGCACATAGGTTCCACCCTGGTACGTGACTCAGTTTCCTTGACCGTAACTCAACGATTGTTTATTTATTTTTTATTTACAATACACTTTACATACTATGAGAAAATTAGTCATAATCATTATCCCTATACATACATACACAGGCCTCCTCTCACAATGAGGGCTTGGGCGTTATTTTCAACGCAGGCCCAGTGTGAATTGAAATATAGCACACACCATTAATTATTTAGCAGGTGTGTGTACGTTTCTTCACGATATTTTCCTTCAACGAAAAACACGTGAAAATATGAAATTAGACTTGTTTATTTTTATTTCAAATTTAATTGGTTGGGTAGTAATCGAAGGCTCTATTGAACAACAAATAAAAAAGTCCATCACTAAGTCAGTTTTTATTTATTTATTTACATCAGTCAATTAAATTAGCCCACATACAACCACTGCTGAGTGCCTCTTGCATTTTCACGCCACTTTTCCAGTCTTGTGCCAGTCTCGTACACAGCTTACCAGCCGACAATGTATGTTATGACAGTGTTTTTCACTCTGTAATTAAATATTTTATTATGAAAATAAAACATATTTTGAAGAAGCATATTTTGTCAAATGAACTTTTCTCTGAACTCCAAAATTACCGAGATATGAGGCTCAAAAGTTAGTCCGCTACCAAGGGGACTTGAAAAAAAAAACAGTAAAAAAATCTGTCCTAAACACCTACGGTCATGGAAACTGAGACTTTAGGCCTCCCCCATATTTTCCCGTGTTGCCAATACTCGCCACGTTTGATAAGCGGGTTGGCGAGCGTAGTAAGTATATGATGTGGGGTTGCTTGGAAAACGCTGCTGCCCATCTTCTGATATTATCCCTCAGCCGATTCCTACGGTACCCACGGGGGTGGTGGAAGTTGTATGTTGTACTCAGCCTCTACTGTACTTACTTTTTAATTTCCTTATAATGCGTCTTTTTCGAGACCAGAGTATTGATGCTTTATGTATTTTTTTCGCAAAGTTCGTGGCTTCATAGTTTCCAATGTGAATTATAATTCAGTTCAATACTTGAAAATATAACTGCATTCACATTATAGATTATAGATAATGATAATCCCGCCAGTTTCGAGGACAAATTACGATAATTTAATTTAGGAAAAAATTACTCCATTAGTTTACAATGTCATGACAACCTATGACAACAAACGAACAAAAAATTATGACTTGACGAATTTGACATTTGACTTGATGTTTTTTTATTTTTATTTTATGGAAAAAGCCACAAGCCATGCAGCCTTTATCTGATTTTATCACTACTAATTTATAATCCGTTAATGCAATTTTCCGTACTTATTTGTTAATACGTTAATGTTATGTGATTTTCTTCCTAATTTCTGTCGGAAACCCAAAGAATTGGCAATACATTTGTTCGTTGCACTTCAGTCTTTTGACTGACGGACTTTGTACCTATGGCCAGCAAAAATATTAAAAAAAAAGTTAAACGAGCTTCAAAATGGTAATTATGTGATTTTGATCAGACAAATCAAACGAAATCTGGCAACGTCGCTTAGCATCGAATTGTCAGCGAGTTGACAACGTAGCTGAAACACACACTACTAACCGAGCCGTTGGCGTACGATACTGTCGCCGTCCACTCACATATTGACAAAAAATAACTAAAATAATCATCTAGATTAAGCTATTAATCAAAAGCTTTCTTTAGGTAAATAAAAAATGCCTCAAATAAAGAACAAAATAAAAGTCAACAGATGTGATTTTAATTTCAAATTATTCTTTCAAGCGCACATGATTGTGTTAATACATTAGTATGGAAATCGTTCCACCTTAAGGAATATAAAAGTCTATCACGAATAATTATTGGAGTAGACACATTAACTTATATATTAAGAAGTGTTCTTTCTATACGAAAACATTTTTAATTTTCATTCAATTTTTAAGGAATAGTCGAGAAAAACTAACAAAAATGCAACGTTGCCAGCTCAGCAGGAATAAACGCTCTTAAGAGTGGTGAATAAAAAATGACGAACGCGAGTCTATGAAAAGCCCGAAGTCGAATCTTTAATGAGTCGATGTTCGTAATTCCAGTACCACCCGTGCCACATACAGTCGAGTTCTTAAACATCTGAGCAAACATTTAATCAAAAATATGTGAAAACGACTATTGTGCAACGGTATAGATGCATATTCTGATATTTTTAATCAAAGTTTTGCTCACAAGTTTACAAACTCAACTGTAAAATGTTTTTGGTCACATTTGCGAGTAAAATTGTAAGACAAAAATAAATTTTCTAAAATTTCCGATACCGCTGGCGCAGCTTAGGAGCAGCAGCAGCAGCCCTCCGCGCCCCCAGCAACATGGTGCGGGGGGGGTCGCTGCTCAGGTCATCAGCTAACCCATGTCACACTGTTTACGAGCAAGTGTGATGAAAATAAAATTGACACATCAAATTTCGGAGACATTAATAAATAATGTTTAATTGTTTCAGGGAGAAAATAGAACGCGAAAAGAACGAGCTTCTGCGGTTGGAGCGCGAACGGCACCGCCTCGAGCGGGAGAAACTGGAGCTCGAGCGGCTCGAGCTGAAGCGCGCGCAACTGCGGTACTCGTTACTATTTAGCCACTTTTTTGCAACAGCAGTCATTAGAGGCTTTTCTTTACATTTCAGATATTTTGCACTTTTCAACATAAAACTGTTTAACTTTTCACTTTGTGAAGATAATTTATTGTAATCAAAATACCACCAACGGGACTTATCACGCCAACACACACGAGTAATATTTACCGCGACGTTTCGGCGACATTAAAGTGTTAGCGTGATAAGCCGTTGGTGGTGTTTTGATTATGAGTGAAAATCACGAAACTTTAAAACGTGATAATTTACAGACTGCTCCGCCGACTAGGCACAATTGAGATGTCCCAATTTTGATAACGTATAATAAATCGAAAACCGTTTGGAGAAATAGGCTTTGTGAAGCGTTTTCAGAAATCAGATTCCAAAAATATGATAAACTGAATTAAATAAACAAAATCTAAGTAATGATCTTCATTTGACCCCTGCAGTGTCCCGTCACAAAGGCAGTTCTAAAGCAGGTCTACACTCTAAAGCAAATTGACAGTTTGAAATGTTGCTGTCCTGCTTATAATAGCAAAGAGTGACAAAGACAGAACTTTAATCACATGATGCGCACCCGGCTTTAAACAGTTGTCATTTATCGTAAAGTCCGAAATGTATAAGAGTATTTCCAATGTAAATTAATTAAAATTAAATAACTACGTTACAAGTAAATATAAAAGAATTTAAATATCAGATTTTAATAAAAAAATATCTATTTACTATCACACCATTAAACAAACATAGGAATTGTTAACCGACATGAGTATGTCGAACCTCGAATACCTCGAATTATGACATACAGTTTCAGGGGAAGGAGTCCAAGCATGCTATAACACGATAAGGGACAATTTACCTTGATTGATGGAACCCGCGTGTTCCTCGTGGTCTTGATGATGCCGCCGCCGAGGCCCGGGCCGATTTCTTGTAGATGCTTGGGCTTGTTTTGTAGTTGTTATGTAGTATCACTACACCACACATCACAACCTAAACTTAAATCGTTATAAATGTTTTTAGCGAAAAGTAAGACTGTTGGAACACACGCCGTCCGACCGATCCGCCGCAAGAAGTTGTTCCCTTTTCACTCACGGCGCCACAGTCGCCTTGTGAAGCGCGGGAGGCAAATGTTGCCAACTTCAAGGCCCTCCAATTATCCCCTATTGAGGGAATAACATGCAAATTTTCATTGAAATCGAGTGAGAATTATTAGTAGTAGTTTAAGAGTACCTAAATAGCAGCCTAAGGTATAAAATATACCTAAACTTGGAAGATTCAGTACACAATACGAAATTTTGGTCGTAATGGCTACGGAACCCTATCCTGGGCGTGCACGCTCTTGGCCGGTTTTTATTTACATTATGGTTTTGTTTTAGTTTGGAAGAGGAGCGTCGCAAGCGCGGCTATGACAGTAGCGCCGCGTACCGCAAGCCGGCCGCCAGCCCGCCGCCCGAGCCCGCTTACGAGCGCGAGCCACGGCACAAGCGCGTGCCGCCGCCGCCCATGGTCAGTGTGAGTACTGCCGACCGGACACTTCCTACTAAACACTAAACAAACTAACTCGTTAATTATACAAAAAATTAATGGGTGCGCATTTTTTCGCATAACATTTCAAGTCCTATTATCAGAAGTCCGAAAATGTTTGTCATACCATTTTACATCATAACGTTCACTCTTCATAAAAAATTTTTAATACTAACGATCGAAACTCATAATATCAGTAATCATAATCATACGCCTTGTTCATAATAATATTGGTTTTCGTATATTTTCTTATACTAACGATTTAAACTCCTTATCATTCTAATTCATAACGCCAATATTCATTTATAACTTTGTTAATACAAATATTTTTGTTTTCATATATTTTATAATCATAAGTGTTATTTGTCCGCATTATTGTACGAAATATGTATACACGGCCTTAATGTTAAGTGCATAAAGCCGTGCATACATATTTTTGTAACTTTGGCCGTGTCGATATCTTTGCCCTTGACTGTACCATTTTGTCGGCATAGTTTTCATATATATCCGTGAAAAATTACAGCTTTCTAGCATTGATAGTCCCTGAGCAAAGCCGCGGACGGACAGACAGACATGGCGAAACTATAAGGGTTCCGTTTTTGCCATTTTGGCTACGAAACCCTAAAAATAGGAATAAGAGTTTTATGAGTCAATATGGACCCAAAATTAATAAACAACAAAAAACTAAACAAACACTTAAGAAAAAACTCGACGACAGTGCAGTTCAGAGATTAGAGCAATCCTGTTTACTTACACACAATCCTGTTACACTGCAGAGCACAAGCCTCTTTGAACCATAGGGCTTGGGCAGTAGTTCACACGGTAGCCCAGTGCGGATTGGGGACCACACACACTATTGAATTACTGCACAGATATGTGCTGGCTTTCTTGCGATTGCTTTGGCAAATTTTGTAATTTAAAAATGTTCATAAGGTGGGTCTCAGGACTTCAGGGGGATAGATTCCGAAAACTCTAGATAAAATAATATACCGAAAACTTATCATGCCCATTGTATCGTGACAGTCGTCGAGCCGCGGGCAGTTCGAGGCGCCGCCGCCGCCGCGCTTCGAGGTGCCGGCCGGCTACGACCGCGCCGACAAGCGCGAGCGCGACCGCGACTACAAGCGGGAATACCCGCGGCACGTCGCCACCAAGACCGCAGCCTACGGTACGTACGTGCTAACAACATTCCAGGACCTTGGGCGCTTTGAATGCGGTCTGCGTTCTGTCTGGTCCTAGTTGCACGAACCGCACTGATGATGATGATGATTAGAGAGCGAATTTGAAGTAGAGATTACAAGTTTGGATAAGACTAGTAAAAGTAAGAATTTATTTTTATCAAAAAGGTACGTAATAAACAGGATCTATACTCGTATGTTTGAGCTGTATGAAACTACGACTACGACTACGAGGGTCACACTGAAAGTTTCGGGAATAGATAAAAATATGCAGTTAAATTGGATAAAAGTATTTTTCATCACACTTGCTCGTAAACAGTGTCGTAACATGCAGGCTACCTTGGTTGCAACCCCCAAATAAAACCCTCGACCTTAATGTGCTTGTCATGAAACCCGTGGTCGGTAAATGAGTCATTGCCCGTACTATTTTTTTTTGTCATGAAGCCCAAGGTCGGTAAATGAGTTGTTACTGCGTGGTGTGCTGCAGCGCCTAGAGCCAAGAGCGCAGTCAGCGGTATCGGCAATAAAAAAAAAATAGTTTTATTTTTTACAAATATACAATTTTACTCGCAAATAGAATGAAAAACATTGTATGTCGCACGGGCGGTACTATAATTACGAACATCGACTCATTAAAGCCCTCAGTCTTCGTCTTCGGGCTTCTACTAGACTCTCGTTCCTAATTCCTTATTTACCGCCCTTAAGACACTATTATTTATTGTTTCTCAAAGTATTCGCCCTTATATTTTATGCACTTTTCCATGCGTTCAAACCAGTCTTTAAAGAACTTATTGAATGCTGAAGTAGGGGTCGAAAAAATGGGATTTTTAATGGCCTCCACTGCTTCTTCCGGCGTCTGAAACCGCTGACCACGCAACTTATCCTTGATTTTGGGGAATGTGAAAAAGTCGTTGGGGCTTAAGTCGGGGCTGTATGGAGGATGGTCCAGGAGTTCGACGTTTTCACCGTTCAGATACTCAGTTGTTTTCCGAGCGGTGTGGAAGCTGGCATTGTCGTGGTGAAGGATGATGCGGCGATTAGGGTTATTTTTTCGGAGTTCATCAAAGATACTCGGCAAACAAATAGTTGTGTACCAATCGGCATTGACCGTTCTACGATCTTCGAGAGGAATAGTACCTACATGACCCGATTTGGAGACAAACGTGGCCACCATCTTCTTGGCCGTGCTGCGAGAGCGAATAACTTTTGTCGGCTTGAGCTCATCTTCGTAGACCCAAACTCGAGACTGGTTTTTAGATTCAGGCTCATATGCATATATCCACGACTCGTCACCCGATACGACACTAAAAACTGCATTTGAGCCTCCTCCGTTGAATTTATTCAAAGTTTTGCGGCACCAATTGACACGAGTCGCTTTTTGCTCGTCAGATAATAAATGAGGGATCCAGCGGGAAAACAACTTTCGCACGCCCAATTCTTCCCGTAAAATAATTTGTATCTGACTCATTCCAATACCCAAGCACTCTTGAATTTCCCGGTATGTCACATGCCGGTCTTCTTTTATCATTTGACGCACAGCATCGATGTTTTCTTGAGTGACGGCCGATTTTGGTCGACCTTCACGCACGTCGTCCGTGAGTGATACACGGTCGCGTTTAAAATCTGAATACCACCTGTATATTGTAGTCTTTGAAGGTGCTTCATTACTAAAAGCAGCAATCTCCACATTGTTTTTGTGTTAATCCACTTTTAAAGTCGTAATAAATCATAGCTCTTAAGTTTTCACGGGACAATTCCATTTTCATCAGCGACTCGACGACTTCAAAAAACAATTGAAACCGAACCATTACTTTTTTTTATGTGGCCAGTGTGTTAAGATACTGAAACTTTAGAGATTATAAAAAGGTATAATATGTGCCAAAATTAAGTTTCTAAGTTTTGGATTCCCGAAACTTTCAGTGCAGCCCTCGTATAATAAAGTATTATTTCTACAAATACTTTGTTGCAAGAATAACATTTATTGAATTTAATTATCTATAAGATTGCATTGCGGTAAGTAAGTAAGTAAGTAATAAGATAACTGTAAGACCAATAAACAAGATGATATCCATACTAATATTATAAATGCGAAAGTGTGTTTGTGTGTTTGTCCGTCTTTCACGCCGTAACGGAGCGACGGATCGACGTGATTTTTGGCATAAAGATAGTTTATGGGCCCGAGAGTGACATAGGCTACTTTTTATCCCGGAAAAATGCACAGTTCCCGAGGGAACAGCGCGCGATAACCGAATACCACGCGGGCGGAGCCGCGGGCAAAAGCTAGTCTTATAAATAATCTATCTATCTAACCATTTGCACTAGTCATATCCATATTTAACTAGTAATCATTACTTCAAAACCACTCTCTAATGATGATGACCTGATCCTGCCGCTTTCGGCCATGACAACAGCTTCAACTCGGTCGATGTCTAGCATATGTGCTCGCAAATGAACAACCACTCACACTACCCTTAAAAAACATGTTTTTTTTTCTATTTTCTCGTTCAATTTACGATACAAAACACTCATAATATTTATCCTGCCCTCCTAAGCTGCGCTATCTAAAAAAAAATACTACTGTATAGCTTAAAGGTGATTTTCCACCGGCGAGGCGAGACGAGACGAGGCGAGGCGAGAATTGAAATCGCACTGGCCCTTTTCCACTAAAAATTTACGTTAATAGCCATCGCGAGCCCGCGCAAGCTCGCGATTGACATTAATAGTCACCGCGAGAGCTAAAAAGTGGGTACTCCATTAACAAAAAAGAGCCGTGCAACCATCTACGTGACGCACAAATAAGATACTCAAGTATGATAAGGACAGTTGCAGGGGACGCGCTTCGTGTTCATAGCTTGTACTATCATGACGGTATTCTCAAGTAATAAACAGTAGGGCTACTACGAAATTCGAAATTCGAAGTTCGTATGGTACCGTCCCTCCGACGCTTCTATTATTTAATACGAGAGAGAGGGACAGTACGATACGAACTTCGATTTTCGAATTTCGTAGTACAGTCAAGGGCAAAGATGTATACACGGCCTTAATGTTAAGTGCATAAAGTCGTGTATACATATTTTTGCAACTTTGGCCGTGTCGATATCTTTGCCCTTGACTGTAGCCCTGCAGCAACGAACAACAAAACACCTATCGCGCGAAGCGTGTTGCTGTTGCATTCTCGCGCGCCCGCCGCGGGCGTCGCCATACAAATATTTCAAATCTCGTCTCGCCTCGCCGGTGGAAAAGCACATTGAATTTATACTCTATGTCGGAAGCAATACGGTTTATTTTTACAACAACAAATATTTCAATTCAAGTCTCGCACATCCTCGTCAATGCTTACTATTTCCACCGAAGATGTGCTAGGAGAGAATTGAAAATTTGCCATACAAATTTCAATTCTCGTCTCACCTCGTCTCGTCTCGTCTCGCCGGTGGAAAATCACCTTAAGACATTCTGCAGTGACAATGTGTGATTATCCTCTACCCTCATCCTCGTAATATCAAACTACCCGCTATCTCCTCTCCTGTACTCTACGACAAGCGCCGGATCACTGTACTTCCGGATACCGAACTGAACGCGCGTGTCACGTGAATGAGCCAGAAATTTGGCCAAATTCCATGATTTTTGAACTGCCTTGTGAATAGTGTGTGTGTCCGCCGATAGTCATCAGTCCGGGCCCGTGACAAGACCACGAACTATTTTGGATAATTGTGTGCTGGGACCGACCCACATCAGCCGTGAGTACCACCCTGATCCTGTCTTTTTCCTCGTCCATTACACATTGTCACACTGCATCATCACATAGTATAAATAACTCGTTTTTTTTTTTTTTTTTGAGATAGCGCTTTTTATCTTAGGAGGGGAGTAGGTATTATCCTGTGGCAGGCGGTTAAGATTTCGGGATTTTATTCCCAACCTGTGGGAATATCGGTATAAAAAGTAGCATATGTGTTATTCCAGCCAGACGTCAAGCACTATCTACCTATTTTAACGAATCAAAATTAAATGTCTTGTTTCTCAATGATTCTAATGTGATGTGTTGTTTCTAGCCGGAAACATGAAGTACCCCAGCAATGGCAGCTCAAATGACGATGCGCGGCAACCATTACCTCCTGGCACTCGACCAAAAGAACCCAGGTAAGTTAACCATTTTTAAATATAATAATATCTATGTACATAGTTGTATAGTACTTCCTATGACCAACGGTATGTACCCCATAAGGCATGTTTATTAGGTTCTACCAATCTTAATACAGTTCTCGTTTATCTTATAAAATTCTTTTGACATATTAAATATATTGACGCGGATAACTCACGTCTTAAATCGAGTTTAGCCCAACATGTTTCGGGCTAATCCGTAGCCCTTCCTCTTCGGAGCAACGTGACTCGACGGGTGCTGCAACCCGCGCGCTCAGTAACTTATGTCCAAGGAAGCGCCAAAAACCAGTCAAGACTTGTCTTGATTAGTTTTTGTTCTCTGTTCAATTTATAGTGTGTTTACTTTTGTATTTGTTCTGTAGCCGGTCATACGAAGCCCGTGAGCAGCGATCGTACCGACCATCGCCGCCTGGCAAGCCCGAGCCGCGCGCCTGGAGCGCCTCCAGTCGGTATCCCGACTCCGCGCCCGCCACTAAAGGTACTGCTATTTTAGATTAGACTATTTTCTGGAGCGAGGCTTTCTTCACTGAAATACAACTATACTCCAATATAATGTTTAATGATTATTTGGGCAAAAAACGATACAATATAGAAAAAAAACTTAAGAAAATAGGACTTAAACGAAACATAGACAAGCAAATATGCCACTATTAAATTATACAGTAGAGTAACACATACAAAGAATATAAATGACCTATTAAATAATAATTTAGTTGAACAAAACGAAACTAATGTTTTAACAGTGCAGCTTTACACCTTTTAAGAGAAAGGTTGAATATATCTAATTCCGAAAATGAATTATAAATGGAATGGAATGGAATGGAACCAACAACAATCTAAGGCATGCTTACCGATCACCTGCGGAAATATATTAATTTTCCGGCATGCAAAAGTATGCTATGTCTGTCCGTCTTTGGCTTATCGTCTCTGTATGCAAATTTCATTCAAATTTAAGTTGCCACAAAATGTCTAGTTTCATTAATTTTATTGTTTTAAAACATGAATAACTAAAAAAAATTCAATCCAATAAAGTATATGTAAAGACAAACAAAACTGCATAATCCAGTCAGCTAACAGCAAGCACCAGTATGCCAGAGCATGTATAGGGGGCCACATAATAAAAATTACAATTATTTTGTTCCGGTGTCACATACCCGCCTGACTCCTCCCCCGCCACGCTTAATGTGTGACGTAATTTATGGATGACCCCTTGCGACGAGGCTCGATTACGCTAAAAGCATTCTAGGTTGACACCAAACTGTGGTTGCAGGCAGCAGCGGCGGAGGCGGCGCGAGCGAGTCGTGGGGTGGTGGCGAGTCGCGCTACGGCGGCGGCAGCGGCGCGTACGAGCCGCGCTACCCGCCCGCCTACCAGCCGCCGCCGCCCGGCGCCGCCTACCCCGACCGCTACGCCGCGCCCGCCAGGGACTACCGCAAGTACTGAGTAAGTGTTCACTTGACACCAAGTGCATCTACTACCAATTATAGCAGGGAAAAAGCAATTCGTGGATGAGTAGAGTTTGACGGATGAAGCGTAGCTGAGTCCGTCAATAAATACGAATCCACAAATTGCCATTTCCGCTGAGGCATATATAGTGCTTTTCTCCAATAATGCGAGGAAATAAAGCAAAATTATTAAAAATATTAAAATAAATGCTTGGGCTCGACTTCAAAATTTAAATAATTTATTAAATCAGGCGTTACTTTGCGGAGGTCCATATCAATGAACTAAAATAAATTCTTTGCTCACCCGCGACCTTATAATAGCTAAGTTTATGCAAGATAAGCGTGTTCATGCAGTTCCTCCACCTCCACACTGTAAGAACACACACAAACCCATCTATCACCACCACCAAAATACACTGACGCGTTTCGAACTCAACCAGAGCTTATCTTCTTGTGTGACTTGTGTGTGTTCTAAGAGTGTGGGGGTGGAGGAACTGCATGAACACGCATATTATGCATAAACTTAGCTAGTGCAAGTTGCATTACATTGCGGTACGCGATTGACCACTTCAAACTCGTTCGCCTTATGGCCTTGCAATCATAGCTGGGCACCGTTAATCAAACGGTTAACTTCGTTAATCGCTAATCCGCTGCTAAAAAAGTTAACTTCGTTAAACGTTAAAGCGTTACATTTCGGAATATTTAACGCAAGTTAACGTTAATCGTTAATCCGTTAACATGCTATAAAAAATGCAATTTCATGTAGTTGCGTTAGTGATATTATAGTCGGTTTGGGCAAGTTAATGAGTAGGTACAAAAAAAAGACGTATAATTTTAAGTGTGTAATTATTTAGTTATCTGGCATAATGTGGATATTCCCCTTTATGAACATATAACTCAAAAAATAATAAAAAATAGTAATAAAATATAATAATATAATTAAAAATGTAACTCTTAGCAGAAATAAACTTTTCTATCTATCTATCTATATGTTAAATAGATGTTGTTTTATTACTTCATATAAGATTCACTAAATAATATAACGAGATATCTAGACAATGTCATTAATTCTGTGCCTATTGTATTACTTACTTTAGATACCTATAATATCAGAATAATTAACAAAACTATCCAAAGATATCATGCTATATAAATCTACGTTTACAAAAGAACTAGTACCTATGTAAAAATGTTGCTATATATAAATTTTCTGATAAATCCCAGTATCAGTTTTCATTAGAGATACTCTAAACCAGGGGTGCCTGCGCGGGGTTAGTACACACAATTATGTACTTGGTACACTTATAACAAGTGCAATATTAGTTTTTTGTTCATAGTATAATGACTTAAGCCGCGCATCTGGCGTGTTTTGCGTTATAGCAAAAACAATTCCACATTATGATGATGTAATTTATTCAGTTACTAAACTGTAAAGTAAACGTACGAGTGCTCGTCACTGTCCCAATGGTTGGCATCTTTAATCTTATGTCATTAGCAATAGAGATGACAGCAGGGTTTCGTCTTAGCGTGTATGCTAACTGAGCGACCAAATGAATCCGGATGGGTTATTACGCAAAGTGATAGATAATGTATGACAAGCATTATCTTTTATGATTTTCGCTTATCACTTTTATATAAAAAAACAACATAATATGTTGTTTCTCACAGGTACTAATAATCCTAAAATGGTAGTCACTTAACACAGTATATTAATTTGCCCTAAAAAAATGACATCCCTTTTATTGCATAGTTAGACAAAGCTTTTAATTGTGAATCTACGAGTGATAGTACCGCGCGTCAATTCCAAGTAGTTTCGATAAATATTTTTTTTAAACTGACCCCCATAAATCGAAAATGACAAAACAATTTTTTTATGAAAATCTATGTACGACAGAATTAAGTAATCGATGTATCTTATGTTGTTGTGCTATATTGCCGCTACATTTCCTATTTTCGGCTCCGCTCCGCTAAAAGTAAATAGTATCGAAGTTAATTTGACTTTTTACAAATTTTTGTTTTTATTTAATTTCTTTTTTTAGGCCGATAATAAAGATTTCTCATTTTAAAACTAAACTAGTTTTTTTTTTAGCTCATAGTTTTTTTTGGAAATTCTAATCTTTCAAATTGTGTCAGTTTCATTCTAAGCGTGCGTTATGTACTCTGTATTTATTTATCACAGTTTCTACGATTGCATGCTAGTACACAAAACATTGTTAAATTTGAAGTGTTAGTTAGTGACTAATGCTTTGCTTAAATATTTGTCGTGACTCCCAAACTTTGTTTAGAGTATATTTTTCACAACTTTATTCATTCTGTCATAACTTCACAGTTAAATGTTAATTACAAACACTTTTTTGTTACAGGTATTACTCTGAGAAGTTATTTTCACGAATCTAGAATATTGTTTTTTAAACAAAAATCTTCATTCCTATATTGAGTTCCGTTATTAAGCAAAATATTTCTGATACCGAGTGAAATAATGTTGTTTTGCAGTTAGAAGATGGGAATTCTGATTTTATCTCATAAGTGGTTTAGCTATAGGGAAATGTACCTTGTTTCCAGTAAAAAACCAGTACAGGAAGGGGCCAATTACTTTCTCTTTCAGAGCGATTTCGGTAATATAATTTATCACTTTACTGTCAATTTAGGTTCCGGAAAATTAGGTACGACGACGCGTGAATTCCGACCACAACGCGGCAAAGGCCGGCGAAGCGCTAAGCTTAAATATTTTTAGAAATAATTTGGTCCCTACCAGTGCTGGTTATGTAAGATAGTTATCAACAAGGGAATTTTGACGTTACTTGATGTGAAAATTTGTGTTTCCAAGTGTATTCTTCGAATACTTCCGTTGCACCATGCAATTTGGACCATGATTAGCTACAGCATCGCACTAACATACATATAGTTTTAGGGGCTTCATACATTGTAAGTTTCAGGTCGATACGACCGATCGATAGTATTTATATTTCGAAGCGATTAATCTTACCATGTATGGAGCCCGCGACGAAGTTCGCGACGTGATAGTGCAGATTAATCGCATTAAAATTACTACTTATATAATCACATGGGAAGTTCGCTGTATATTGCATCTTTTTAGTTAAACAGACACAAAGCTGGTGACTTTGTTGTCAATCAGAAAGTTGCAAGCAGTTTTCCATTTTTGTAATTGATTTAGAAGACTTTATTTTCTTCATGGCGTTATGGCCCATGCCGAGAGCCTATGCTCTTAATAGTCTAAATTATGAACTGACGATGTTAAAAAATCTGCATATTATTGAAGTTTGAAATAAGCGAAATGTTTTAAACTTGTATATATTAGGTAATAAAATGAATTCATGTAATAAAACAAATATGTGACTTATTTACTTCGTTTTATTTAATATACCGCTTTCTATAGCAGAAATTCTTACACATTAACGAGAATGAGGACTTCACACTAAACATACATTAAATGTATGTATAAAAAATAAAAGTTAAAAATCAAAACAGTGCATAAGTACACGAAATTTTATTTCGAGTCCATGCTTACCTTAAAGCTATGTCGACAATTTTGATTGTGCCATAGTACACATCAAATAAACACTAGTCCCTAACCTTAGTTCTTTTATCATAACATGTAATTTCTCTGAAATTATTACCGCAGTAGATGTAGGAAGTACCGCAATAACCCATGGCAAAGTAACCTAAGAAATACAAAAACATATCAATCCCACCACCATTTTGATCTATAAAGAATAAAAATACAAAATCTATATATTTTAAATGGATACATACCTTTCATGATGTATGTAAATAATGTACAGACTTAACCTTAATCCAAAGACTAGTTACTCAAATAACGTTAGCGATTTTATAAAAGGTAAATTATAATTAAATGCTATTTAGTGTGAAAAAATTGGTGCCTTCTAAATATCACGACCTGATAAGTTTTATTTTTGACTTATCAACTAAACTATGACAACAGATTTTAATCAGTATTTATATTTGGATACTCTATTAATACAGTGCCTGCTGTTGTAGTAGGGAGCCCAAGAGGGGATTTCGGGATTTACTAAAGCGCGACAGATTAATATACAGGGGGATACCTTGTACCCGGTTAAGTCCTTCCACCAACTATGAGCCCCATATACATGGCCGCCCGTCAAGGATAAAGGATCAGATTAGTAAAAAAAAATTCATCATCTGAAATTCCCGAGCGCGTCAGATTAAGGTAGGATGAGTTAGTTACATACTAAAACGTGTGTATTCTACTAATCTGACAATTTGAGAGTGACGTAAAGAAGGGGTAGGGCTAGAAAGTTGTAAAAAAAAACGTCATCTCGACATTCTCGAGCGTGGTTAAATTTTTTTTTATTTTGAAGGGAATAATTCAAGAATTACGAAAAATATATAATCTGACGGTTTCCACAAGCCGAAATAACAAACATTCATCGATAAAGTTTATTGCGTGCAGCTACGTGATGCCTATATTCCCCTCTCCGCGTTTCTATTCCTCTCTCACTCTTTCTCTATCTATTACTCTCTCACTCCGTCCCCACTCTGGTTTCTGTTGCCATGACGCCATCACAGCTGATCACACAGACTCGTTCGTGGCATGATATTGTTACAGATACGCAATCTGAGGATGGAATCGAGTCAGAGGAAGAAGATGATTCTACCGATGACGATGATAATTGAGAAAAAATACTCAAAAAATTATTTTTTTATAATTATTTTCTTATAAATACAGTATTCTACTTAAAAAAACATACACTTTTTTATTTGCATGCTATTTCCTGAGCTTTTCAATAAATTAAGTTCAATGATTTAAAAAAATAAGAAAAAATTTTTTTAATTGTCAGATTAGGCGAATCCCTCCAGATAATCGTCAGATTATGAGACAGCACGTCTAGGGCATGAAGATGAACCATATATATCTTAATCTGACGCGCTTGAGGATTTCAAAATGGCGAATTTTTTATGCACATTCTAATAATGGCTACGAATTTGCGTCACATCCAAATCGTCAGATTATTATATAAGAGCCTTTTTTTAGGATCTCTTAACATCCCCTTAGAAAATCTGACGCGCTCGATTAAATTTTTTTTTTTTCATTTTCAACCCTTACGTACGACCACCCCCATCATGGAAACAATCAGATTAACATACGTACATTTTTAAAAATACGTAGGACATGGATGATATCAATATCTGACGCGCTCGAGTATGTCCATGCAACAGTTTTTTTTTACATTTTTGAAAATCTATAACAATTCCCCCCACCGATGAAAAGGTATATATTATATGACATTTTTTTCTTCTTATGATCTAAGCTTCGCAACCCAATAGGTCTCTATGACGCTCGAGTAAATCCCGATTTAGCATCGTGGGCTCCCCTACTATTGGTCATACAAATGTAACTGTATTGTATAGGTATGCTTAAAATACAAATACATAAACTTGACGAATTCGAAGCCCTACTGATATCTACATGATTTAATATATCTTAGTATGAAACATTTGCGCATTTTCAATAAAGAGAGTTGATTGGGTAGGCACAATATTGTCATTATGAGAATATGGTGGAGGTGTGTAAGCAAATGTCCAGGCGTCAGCATCATTCTTCCTTTTAGGCTCACTTGTGTCTACGTCCAGCTCTTTTAGGGCTTTGATGGCATCCTGTTGACCCTGTTGAAATACAAACAAAAACTACAGAAAAAGAAATAAACAAATTGATGAGAGACATACAACTTTTGAACCTTAATCCACTGTTAGGGTGAATGAATTTATTGAGTGTAAATTAGACTACAATAAGGGTGAACAATTGAGAAGATTGTATTATATAACTATTTAATATCATTTTATCAATTGCTATCAACCTATAAGTCATCAATTCATCATGACATAGGAAGATAATAATGCTAGTATATGCTGTGTTGCAAACAAATATATGCCATGTTTGTACAGGTTTCATACAATTATGGATGAGTTTGGTATGCATTCTCCTTGGATATATTCATTTCTGATATCTATCAACATAAAATAAATGAACTTTACAAAAAAAAATGGTACTGCAAACCTGTACTGCAGCCAAACGCAATAAACGAGTTGCAGTAACTATGTCTCTAGTAAGACCTCCTCTTCCCTGTCCATAGTAGATGCCCAAATTGTAGAGAGCAGCAGGATGCTCTCGGGCAGCAGCTGAACGATACAACTCCATTGCCTAGACAGGACAATAAAAAATATGGAACATGATGACATTGTCATTCAAATATGAGATGCTCTTTATCTTTGACAAATATGATGTTTTTCAGACATAAGAGCAAAACTCTAGGTTATCTGAATGTGTGCAAACATGAAATTAGACAAAACAATCATTACCATCTTCTCATCAGCATCCACTCCAAGGCCCATCTCATAACAAAGTCCTAAATTATACTGAGCTGGAGCATGATTACGATTGGCAGCAGACCTGAAATCCAATGATGAATTCAGTAAGATAAATCCATGAAAATGAACTAAAAAGTTACTCCATTAGTTTTTAACTAGAATAGAATGTAATTGTCTGACTTGAAAACAAAATAATGTTAACAAATATCCTTATCCTAACTTATTATTATAAATAAATGTGAAAATAACTGTTTGTTAACTCTTCATGCTTAAACCACTGAACCGATTTAGATAAAATTTGCTATAGAAATAGTTTGAGACCCTGGGATGGATATATGTTACTTTAATCTTGGAAATTGCATAGATCCCGCATGAAGCAATATACAACATACAACAATTTACAAATTCTTTATTTTGTGTAAATCAATAATTTTATGCATATTTTGACTGGGGATACTAACTAATGCAACCTGATACACATAAAGAAAGGCATTGCACAAACCTCAGAAGATTCAATCCATCTTGATGGTGGCCATTTTCAATTGCTGCTAAACCCAATTTATTCTCAATTGAATTGAGAACATCCCCTAAATCATTTTCAGAGGAATCTGGACCAGTGGTGCTGGTACTGACACCACTGCTTGAAGACTCCTTTTTCACTCCATCTTGTTCATTTGATACCAAATGTACAGTTGGAGTGAAGGTTTTAATAACATTTTCAATGTTAGGAATTGCCTTCAATGAACCATCATTTTTCTTCACACAGTTGACATAGGGGTACAAAGCAGAAAACAAGCTGTTGATTGATGGACATTTTTTAGCTGGAACTTCATTTCTGCACTTGAATTTCAGATGGACCACCTGGCTGGCATACCAGCCAATAACTAAAGCGCTGCTCTGAAATTAATATTAAAAATTCTTTATTCTCCTGACCATAACAAACATTGTGAAATAATGTAACGGCGGTGTCATATAGTCACCTACCCCGATATCAATATCTTATATCGTAAAAATAAACAGACAGCTCACCCATGTGATGGCACCTATCCAAGTGCGATTGAGGTGTTCGAAGTTCCATCTATTGCTGTTGGTGTTGTTATCATTTTGGTACGATTCACAACATTTCGAATACCACCGGCAGGGTGGACCAGCACGTTTATCCTTATCATCAGGACCATTTGAACAGTTAGCAAATCCTGTGGTACTGCGTTTTTCGAAATGATTAGCGTTCCGCTCTAACGTGTCTCTGATACGACGAGATACATATTTCCACATGTTTGGGAGTAAATTAACGACGCTGCTTCAACACTGAATTATAGGATTTCCATTTTTGGAAATCCTAGGAAATTACCAATATTACTTTCTAATAGGCCTTCACTTGATTTGATAGGCCTTTATTTGTTTTTTTTGTAATTTTTGTGACGGGCGGGAGCCATAGACATTATAGATTTAAATTGAAAAACTTTACTAGTTCCTTACTTTAGTTTCCTTACTTTAACAAATGTTTTCTTTTACCTCTGTAGTCTTTTGTTTTGTTTATTTACTATTTTGTTCTTGGAATTATTCTTGTCATTTTTCCCCCGCCCGCATATATTGCATATTATTATCAGGGTTTCAAATACCTACCGTTAAAAAGTTGGTAACGTTATCGCTGTCAAACAGATTTAACGTTAAATCGTAATTAACATTAAACGATTTACCGTTACTTATACAACTTTTTACCGGTATAAAAATGGTAACGTTATAAGTTATTCGTAAAAATAACGTTAATTCAAAAGTATCGTACAATCAGACGGAAAAAATGGGTTATAAAAAACTCGGAAGTTTTCAACTGTGTTCCGAGTTTTAAGATTAGTCTTGTTTTGACCATAGATCGTGTCATTTGTCAACAATGGCTAAATGCTGCATAAAAAAATGTGTAAATACCGGCTCAAAAATGAAAAAAAAGGATGGGATAACTTATTTTTCGTAAGTTCTATTGATTCATCAGTAAATACTGGGTACATATAGAGCAATTTTATGAATTTGAATTATTATTAGTTATATTGGCATCTACCTGAATATAGCTGCAAATGTCACGTTGACCGTGTTTGTTAGAAAGTTTTCTTCGGGACTGTGTATCTAAGTAAATATATAATCTAAGAATTTACCGGTAAAAGTAACGTTAATTGGGTAACGATACTATAATGTTCAGTTATCAATTAACGTTATATTTTAATACCGGTACTGGGTATTTTTATGATTTTACCGTTATGTAACTTTACTTATAGTGTGAATTTGGTAACGTTAACAAGCCCTGTTGCATATGATTTTACCCAATTAGCGCTACTTTGACCAGTAAATTCTTAGATTATATATTTACTTAGATACACAGTCCCGAAGAAAACTTTCTAACAATATCCCATCCTTTTTCTCATTTTTGAGCTGGTATTCACACATTTTTTTACGCAGCATTTAGCCATTGTTGGCAAATGACACGATCTAATGGTGGCACTTCACTTGATATTGCGTATTCGCGTTGCGTTAATGACATCTCCGTCACTCACGCTAGCAACAATATAGTGCATCTCTTTCACACACGCAAATATTTCTGCGAATATGCCAAGTGAAGTGCCAGCATTTGGTCAAAACAAGACTACACTTGAAACTCGGAACACAGTTGAAAACTTCCGAGTTTTGTAGTACCCATTTTTCCGTCTGATTGTGTATCTAAGTAATATATAATCTAAGGGTAAATTAAATTTACTTTACATTATGATTTAACGATACTTTTGAATTAACGTTAATTTTATGAATATCCTGATAACGTTTCCATTTTTATACCGGTAAAAAGTTGTTAAATCGTTTAACGCTAATTACGATTTAACGTTAAATCTGTTTGACAGCGATAACGTTACCAACTTTTTAACGGTATTTGAAGCCTTATTACATTTTAATCTTACTCTGTCTATGGTTACCATTGCACTTGTCCACTGCCCGTCCAGTATTTTTTGTAGTTTGCATTGCAAGTTTCGCGCGCTGGGTTTAACTAAAAAAGCTGAGCTAAATTAATACATTATTATGTGTGGCCGCACTGGATTGTAATTTACTTCTGATATTTTCACTTAAGTAATTTCCTTATTAGGAATAATTAGGATTGATTGATTTACTTACAGATTTTAATTTACAGATCCTTGAGTGAAGACCAAGTGAAATGTGCTTGTAGCTATAAGCCCGCATCGAGGGACCTATATTCTAAACCTGAATGGCTACACGAATACAATGATGGCAAAAAGTACACACCATCTTACAATATTGCTCCCACTGATGTTACTCCAGTTCTAATCTCTGCTGCTAAATTTAAAAACTCAGTTCAAACTGAGAGAGTTTTGAAGCCCATGATGTGGGGAATCATTCCTCCATGGCATAAGGTAAGTTCATCAACACTTGAGTATGTAGCTATATTTTATCTTTTTTGAGCTTGTAGTAACTGGAATATATTTTTTCAGGGAAATTATAGAAATCATAACTTAAGTACTAACAACTGCCGCCTTGAAGGTATCCAAGGATCAAAGCTGTACAATCCAATTTTACAAAGTGGAGGTAGATGTGTAATTGTGGTTGAAGGGTTTTATGAATGGCAGACAACCAATAACTCAAAGAGTAAACAACCTTACTATATATATGCTCCACAGGATAATGACGTCAAGGTATACCAGCTTCATAAGTAGGTGGTACATGCTTCAGAGCCTGCTAGTTAATTTACTTGGTTTCCAGATTGATGATCCTCTATCATGGAATAACTCATTTGATAAGAAAAATGGTTGGAAAGGGGTGAAACTTCTGCACATGGCTGGCTTGTACAATATGTGGCAAAATGAAGATGTCATAATGTACTCTTATTCTGTGATTACAATGGACTCCAACAGTACACTGGACTGGCTGCATCACAGGATGCCAGCAATATTAGACAATGAACAACAAATTGATGTAAGCATTGTTAGCATGTTATTAGTTGTTTACAGCTTTGTACTATACCAATAATTTATTTTTAATTTTTTAGGCTTGGCTCAACATTTCTGATGTGGACCCACACATGGCCCTTGCTTATTTAAAGCCAGTTAAGATACTGTCCTGGCACCCTGTTTCAACACTGGTTAACAATTCGAGAAACAAATCTGTTGATTGTAACAAAATAATAACTTTAGATACAAAAATGAAGTCTTCACAAAAGACCCTTACAGGGTGGTTTGTTAAAGCTGAAAAGAGAAAATGTGATGGGGAGACTAGTTCAAAATCAAAACAACCAAAATAAGTCGGAAAAAAATACCACATTTTATTACAAATGAAACCCTACTATATGAACTAAAAGAAGACTCAACATTCAGTCACTAACTAAAAAAACAGTGGGTTGGTGGCAAACTCAGATTTTTATAATGTAATAGCTGAGAAAGACTGTCTGATTATCATTTAGTACCATACATAGTAAATTAAATCCATCATCATAACTTTTGATTTTTCTTCCTGTTATATTCACTCAGTCACTCTTACAAGTTTTCAATCCTGAATTCTTTGTAATCTGCCTCACACCTTATCATTTTATGGTTTTGAAGGAAGTCTGATACAAAACTATTCACTTCATATTCATCTGAAATAATGATTAAAAACTTAAACTTAGCACTTTCCAAAAAAAAGTTCAATAGCTGGGCGTTTTTAAAAAAAAAGTGTAGCCTTTCATTATTTTTGAAATTTTGCAAAAAATATGGTTTTTCCTACTCAGAATCAAGAGCACAATCGATTCCGATAGTTAAAAAAAATGTCCCCAAAATAAATGTCAGTTTTGCGACGTTTTTTTGTTTTGAAAAAATGGGAACTTTTTTTAAACGATCGGAATCGATTGTGCTCTTCATTCTGAGTAGGAAAAAACATATTTTTTCCAAAAATTCAAAAAAGGAAAGGGTAGGTACTTGTTTGAAAATGCTCAGCTAACATACAAAACATGTACTGATGAGATGTGGAAACTGTACAAGTTCACCTTTATGATTAAATACCACAAACCATCCACAGGTGGTGGCTTTATAATTAAATCTCTAACTGAAAACTTTGAAAAATCTTAAACAAAGTGGATGGATCTTAACAAAATGGATGGGTAGGGTTATGGACTGCAATGGATAGCTTCACCATTAACAAAATGATACTTACTTGGATATTTACTGCACTGGTAAATCAGTCTTATCAAATGTTTTGCTAAAGCCTTGAATAAAGCTTTTCCTCTAATGCGGCCTTTTATGTAGTATGGTGTCAGAAGATCAACTACCCAAGGAGCTATGCGCTCTTTACAACTTATAACAAACTCTGGGGACTCTTCTAATGGCGACATCACCCCCTCATCATCACTGTCCTCGCCGAATAGTTCCAAAAACAACTCTTTTATCTATGAACAATAAATTTTTTGTTGTAGTAAGTGAATAAAACATCTGTTGCCTTAAAAACATTATCAAGCAGTTACCTACCCTCATGTGCTGCATCCTGTTGGACTCTCTGATCTGGTCCAGCAATTCATACAAGTGTACCCTTAGGAAGTATTCTTCACATACCCATTTACTTGACTTACGTTTGGGCTTTTGATTATCTGCAACTTGTTTTGTCGGGGTGCCAATTTGTGCTTGTGGCACTTGATTCTCAGTAGCATTAGCCAACATTCCAACAATTGAAGCTACCCTTTCATCCAATGATTTAATTTTTGCAGCATGATCTTCAATTACTGTATTACTGGCATCCTGAACTTGGGTCACAACCTGGCCTGCGGGACACTCAAGTGGATTTCTTTTAATGTTATCATTACACAGATACTCATTAGGACACAGTGTGCCTTCAAATAAATCATCATCATTGGGATCACTTTGAAACAGTTTTTCTAATTTCTCTGTTAAGTCATCATTATATGATTCCACAGTGATGGAAGGTTTTGGTGAGTTGACATTGTATAAGCTAGCTTGGGTGGGGGCTAGTGTAGTCCCATTGAGTGTTCCCATGGAGAGTTGAGGTTGAAGATCATAGAAATTGAGCTGCACTGGCTTCTGGGATTCAGCTTCCACATTTATATTTTTGTCAAATGATGCATTGAAATGTGTTTCATTCATACCAGCAGATGGTGAATGGGATATTCTGCGGCGTTTCTTTTTACCATTACAGGTGCACTCGCAATTGCAGTCGCTTGTTCTAGTTACAGTTGTTTGGGTTTTCTTTTCATTTAATGGTGGTTTGTGAAGACATTCATATAATTTTTTATTTAACTTTCCTTTAACAGTATCATTTTTTAATTCCTTTATCTGAAAATCAAAGGTGCATGCTTCTTAGAAAACAATTTAGACCGGTCATAATTATTTTTGGTAAATAAAAAGGAACATAGTTTTTGAAACAGGATGGTTAGTCTAACCTACCTAATACTTATATAATCATCATCATCATCCCAGCCTATATACGTCCCACTGCTGGGCACAGGCCTCCTCTCAGAGCAAGAGGGCTTGGGCCATAGTTCCCACGCGGGCCCAGTGCGGATTGGGAACTTCACACGCACCATTGAATTGCTTCGCAGGTTTGTGCAGGTTTCCTTACGATGTTTTCCTTCACCGCAAAGCTCGTGGTAAATTTCAAATGTAATACTTATATAATAAAAAATATAATTCAGTTATTTTAGTTTACATTCATTCAGCATTGTTTTCTTGTTCTGTATGTTTTAGACTCTCATTAAAATGAGAAAGCACCTTTAAATTTATACCTAACCTAGGGAAAAGATGAATGAATGAAGAATAATTTAACAACATCCATGGTAAGTTCTTAACAATTTTTGTAATTTATTGAGATTTTTTTAATTTTTAAACAACTTCAAAAATAGTAGGTTATCAATTCAGTCGTATTTTTTTGTTTATTTCCTCAAAACTTCGTCATTTGTGAACCTATTTGATTTTTTTATTTATTTTATAAATAGATAATCCCGATACTGACCACATTCTGAATATTCTGCCTGTACAGTTGCACCACCATGCATGCCTGTGCTGCTGATGTTTCTATATTTTTCGCACATCTCCATATAGCACTGGGTAGATATATGTTCTTATTGAGCAACTTCTGGTTATTTTCATAATTTACAGATAACAACCTTATAATATATTCCATGTAGTGTTTTCTGACCTAAACAAGACATGACATTACCTTTAAAAATATGCTGTATACATTTTTGTTTGCGATAGCCAAAGAAAACCAAAAATAACCTTTGAAATAAGGAGATGAGGCTGACATTCCAAATCGGGCAAAGGCATAGAAGTATTATCATATTTCCGTATCAACTCGTCTACAACCGCATCAGGATCTACGTCCCATAGTTCCATGTTTCGTTTAAATATAAGCTAAGTAACACGGAACACGGCAGTTTTAATCACGGACTAATATTTCTGTTACTAACTATTTATATCCACTCAAAGGATAATCACTGAAGTTACCACTCAATAATGGGTTTTAATTCTAATAAAGTGTTATTATTGTTTTTGTACATAACATGGGTTCGTTCTTCTGTGTACAAATCAAATAACACGCTGAAAAGAAATAAATTTATCCGTCCATTTAAAAAAACAATATTTTTCGCACTGCCTGTCCTGCCAAACAAAACTGACAAGACAAAGACAAGCGAAGTCCGGTCCGAAGTCATGTTATTCGAGGGCATGTTTAAATCGTCTCAAAAATAGATTGAATCTAACAGATCAGAGTTGCCAGGGCTTTATTTGTTGTAAGGCTGGCTAGTATCGTAAGCATATAGCTTTGGCATATAGCAAGCCCAACGGCACGCACGTCAGTCGTTACCATAATTTTCCTCATAAGTTAAGCTTGAAAATTAAAACCATGGCTGATTCTACAGTATTAGACGTTAGTAAGATGAAGGTAGTCGATTTGCGGAAAGAACTGAAATCACGTGGTCTTTCTCACACCGGTGACAAAGCTGAACTTGTGACAAGACTTCAAGCTGCTATGGCTCAAGACGATCACGGGGATATTAACTTGGATTCCGATGAAATCGATTCTGATGGTGTGTTAGAAGATGACGAGAAGCTGGAAGACGACGATGATAAAAGTCAAAACGACATACTTGATGACTCAGCTGTGGACACGCTGACGGAGGAACTAGCGCTTGCCGACCAGCCGCCGCCGAAGCCTGCCGGTGACGCTAAGCCAATGCGAACACTCAAGAGAAAAATCACTGCGGATACAAAAGAAAAAGGAGAAAACAAAGAAACGGGAAATAAGAAAATTGTTCTGAATAGAGCAATTTCTATTACACCTGCACCTAAACCTGAAGCAGAAACTGTACCAAGCAAACCAGAGGAGATCATTCCTCCTTCTGACAACAAAATCAAAATAACTGCAGATCTTGATGCTAAAACCAGATTAGAATTGCGGGCAAAAAGGTTTGGACTTCCTGTGAAAGTGTCGGATGATGAGAGAAAAGAAGCCAGAAAGCAAAGGTTTGGTCAGAACACTGGCACCAAAACTACCATCATAGCCACAGGCACACTTAGCGAAAATGTGGACAAACTTAAACAAAGGGCTGAAAGATTTGGTCAATCTGTTTCCAAAATAATGACTGACATAGAACTGAAGGAGAGAATTGAGAAACGTAAGGCTAAGTTTGGTACTGTTAAGTAACTTTAGTGTAGGATAAGTGATTTGACTGTATATATTAAGATAACTTTGGCCAATGCAGCCAATAAATCCATTGCACCTATACCTAAGTGAAAAAAAATTCAATAAATACATAGTTATTTTAAGATGACTTTAATTCACACTGATAAAATAATAATTAAGACATTTTTTCAGTCCAGGTAGCTGAATGGCAATTCATTAAAATGTTCAGTTGATGCAGTCACTATTGTAGAAGTTGTAGTGTTGTCTGTTGCTCTATTGAAGTCTTGCGGGATGTGTACTGCAAAGTCCATGTAAGACTCCTTGTGAATGGTGGCCCATCGCACAGCTATGTCCTTGTTCAAACACTTTCTAAATGCCATACAATGCATGTGCTTAAACTTTTCATACTTTATTCTAGAAAAACCAATACATGCCAAAGTATATCTCCAGTTTTTCATTAGTTTACAATTGGCACCAATGTGCTTAGAGTCTGGAGTGATGATGATCAGTAAGCCACCAGGTTTTAAAATAGTGTAAGCATTTTCACAGGCTTTTATCCTGAGTGGTGAACTAGGTATATATTCTAAAAGAAAACAAAATGTTGCAATATCAAAATGACTACATGATAACTGTACTATTTTATTATTTGTTTGGATTATAGAATTTCCACATAGTACATTTAAGAAGTCACATTCTAACACAGATGGGTTTGCTGGGCATAAATCTATAGCTAATACATCAAAATCATATATTTTGAACGGATTGTAGCAGCTCCCCACATCAATAAGTTTAAGAGGATTTGAAAAATCCTCTTCTGTAGTTAACTTAACATTGATTTTGTCTGCAATATCCAATTCTCTTTTTTTATAAGTGAGATATAACTTCTCATTAAAGTAGGCGTAACACAAGTCTACTGACCACTTAATTCTCGATATTGCTGTACTGTCACTATTCACACAGTTTTCTTCCCAATGAGTGGTTGCTAATTTGTGCATAGACTCTGCGTATGTTATTAGCTTATTCTTATCACTGCAATGCATCAGCCATGCTTCTTCAGCACCAATTTCTAAAGACGATTGCCTGAGAGCAGCATGAACGTCTTTAATTATGTTTGCCAAGACTTTGTGTTCTTCACTGGCCATGGTTTTTTTTAATGATTTGCATTTATTATTAACAATTAACTTTTTGCTACTAAAACGCCAGAATTAAAATGTCATTTATTGTGTTAAACAAAAGTAGATCATTAACAACAATACAATACAGGTCATAGCCTGAAGCCAAGCGATAGTATATATGTAATATATATATGGATTCAACTGCTATTTATTAGGTTTAGATTAGGATGTGACGGAATGGGAGGGAGGTATTCTATTCACGTCACGAGGGATTTGCTTGCGTGCTGACAACTTTTTTTTTTTTTATTGGAATTTTATGGCCTGGTTACTAGACCTTTAAGCCAACTGACTGACAACTTTATGAGTATAATGTTACCAGTTTATAAAATTTCTGTAACTTTTGCATTTTTTACGTATCGACCTTGTTTTTTGGACTAACTTTAATGCCGTGAAAATAACAGCTGGGCTGTACCATGAATACCATGTAAGAATGTGAGGTGAGGAATATGCAGGGATTTTACTAAATAAGGGTGAAAAGTATTTTTTTTTTAATTTTTCGATTAGCCACGGAGTCAAAGATTACGAGTTACGTCAGTGACACAATTCGTTTCGGCATGGCCATGTAGATGCATGTGACCAAAGACCTTATATACAACACTGGAGGTTGAACGCCGAACATCCGTTTGAAACAAGAAATTTGATCTTTATTACGTCACGAACATATTCCATCTCTTTCTTTAGTTAGGTTAATAAAGAGATGGAATTCATTCGTAAAATATGAAAGAAAGAGATGGAATATATAAATAAGTAATAAAGGTCAAACTTCTTCGTTCGGCGTTCAACCTCCAGTTTTGTATAAGCTCCTTGGTCGTGACCAACTCGTTTTTTTTTATAGTCGGCCGTGGCAAGTGGCCAGTCGAAAAGGTACCGTTGGAGGTTGGATATAAGTCATCATCATCATTCCAGCCTATATACGTCCCACTGCTGGGCACAGGCCTCCTCTCAGAACAAGAGGGCTTGGGCCGTAGTTCCCACGCGGGCCCAGTGCGGATTGGGAACTTCACACGCACCATTGAATTGCTTCGCAGGTTTGTGCAGGTTTCCTCACGATGTGTTCCTTCACCGCAAAGCTCGTGGTAAATTTCAAATGTAATTTAAAATAATAATAATAATGTAAATTAAAGGTCAAACTTCTTCGTTCGGCGTTCAACCTCCAGTTTTGTATAAGCTCCTTGGTCGTGACCAACTCGTTTTTTTTTTATAGTCTGCCGTGGCAAGTGACTAGTCGAAAAGCTACCGTTGGAGGTTGGATATAAGTAAAAACAATTTTTTTTGTAGTATTTTACTTTCCTCACAGTTGCCTAGTCGAAATGTAAAGTAGTGTCTAACTCGGGTGAAATTACCCATTTCCCCTCGAACAATCGGCGCTATCAATTCCTTCGAGTGCCAGAAATATCTCGGGTGAAATGGGTCACTTTCCACCCTTGTTTTGTTTAGTTTATTAATTCGTGAAATACATCATCACATTATAATTTACATAATGGTTTGGCTATCAATCTACTATTTTTCGACAGTCGACGTCTTAACCGAGGAACTGCAGCTCTTTTATTCTTATTTCCTATTATTAATGTCTATAAATAAATAAGCATAGCAAAGGATAGTGGGTTCAAATCCGGGCTCGCACCTCAGTTTTCGAAACTACATTTGAAGTTTACCAGTGACATGATAAAAAACTCACACATGGTCATACAAAATCACTAATTTGTAACTTAGTAAATAAAACTTTGTTGCGAACTATTTCCCCAGGAATGACATATAAATAAAAATCATTTTATAATATTATAGAATTTAATTAGGGTACATACAAACATTTTGTAATGTTGGAGTATAATAATCAAACTAATAAGCACATTCTTTTGAGTAGCTAGTGAAAAAATTGTGGGTGAGTAGCTCTTTACCAGTCCACGACGAGTGTGTTATAACTTTACAAGGTATGGGGAGGAGCCAGCTTTCATAAATAAACTACCAGACTGAGGCGCATTACACATCTATAAATACTTTATATTAATATTATCAACACTAAAATTCAAACTGCAAAAAATCGATGAACTATCACTTGACGAATCTCGTGTTGGTCATTGTCAATGGCCGCGGCCGCGGACAGAACGTAACATATCAGTCTGCACTCGCTCCTCCCGCACATTATTTTAATTATTAACGCAACGGCCTATTTGACGATCATTATTTTAATTTATGTATGTAAATAGATTAAAACATTCCATAGCTATTATCTCTACAATAAAGGAAACCACACTTACATTTCGAAAGCCAACAAAACAAACATAAGCGTCCACTAATAAGTGTTAGCGAAAACAACGAGACGAGTCGAACTTCAGCGGTCCGACCGCGACCCGGCGCGGGCGCGGGCGGCGCGACGGCGTATGTACAACGTGAGGTCCGGCCGCGGCTCGTGATAAATTATATAATATAGACTACCGTATGATCTAACGAATAAACATTAAATAGTTTCATCTACCGATGTCTATACAGGGCGCGTGCGGCGGCGGGGCCGGTGGTCGCGGCGCGGTGGTCGCGGTGGTCGCGGGGGTCGCGGGGTCGCGGCGCGCGCGCGGCGCGGGGCGGCGGGGGCGGCGGGGCGCGCGCCGTCTCCTACCTGCCCTCCGGCAGCTGCCGCGCCGCCGCGTGCGCGCGCGCCGCCGCCTCCTAACAACAACACAACACGATCCAATTATTACTCAGTACTGACTTCGCTGAGTAAAGATAGGAGTATCCTGCCTTTCAAATCGATGTATTCGTGAAAGATTAAATAAAAACAAAGCGCAAGTGAAAGTGTTTTTCTTTAACCTCTTGACCGCCACAGTCATTCAGTCTTGACAGCCAATGGAATGCCTCACACGCCACAGTCGTCTATACATCTATACATGACCAACATTCAACTCGAAATTAATCCTTCTGGAAATGTAATTAAAAATCAAGTTGATTTATCGCTGGTCAAGAAGTTAAATAGGGCTTTTTCATATATTAAGGACCTTGAGGTAGTAAGGAAGGTACTAACCTTAGTGCGGGGCTGCGGCTTGGTGCGCGCGACGGCGGGCGCGGGCGCGGGCGCGGGCGGCGGCGGCGCCAGCTGCGGCAGCGGCGCGGGGGCGGCGCGGCGCGGGCGCGCGCGGCGGCGGCGGCGCCGGCCCCAGCGACGCCAGCAGCAGCCCGCGCAGCAGCGCCGCGCGCGACTCCGCCTCCACCGGGCACCGGGGGAGCGACGCTCCTGAACAGATCAATATGTTGATGTTGACCACTCGCACACGCAACGGTCTGCGTCCTACACCGTTTTTTCGTCCGTCCGTACCGTCCGTATGTCACACGCATTTTACTCTATGGAGCTGTTTCACCCCCCATTTTTTAGTCTTAACTGACGGTTAAATGTGATGCCGTCTCTGTCTATTCGAAAAAAAAAAGCAAATAGAGACGGCATCACATAGCTACAAGACGTATATTGATGAAATAATGTAGTATAGGTGCTTTGTGATGGTTATTACTTAGTTTGACTGTTAACTAACAGTAGATTGATAACCAAGGGTGGAAAGTGACCCATTTCACCTGAGATATTTCTGGCGCTCGAACGAAGTGAGAGCGCCAATAGTTCGAGGGGAAATGGGTAATTTCACCCGAGTTAGACACACTACTTTTCATTTCGACTGTGAGGAAAGTAAAATAGTACAAAAAAATTAGAATATCATTAAATTGAATTTCAGTATTCAGTAAATTGAATTTACTTATATCCAACCTCCAACGGTACCTTTTCGACCTGGCCACTTGCCTCGGCCGAGTATAAAAAAAAATCGAGTTGGTCACGACCAAGGAGTTTATATACCTACAAAACTGGAGGTTGAACGCCGAACGAAGAAGTTTGACCTTTATTACTTATTTATATATTCCATCTCTTTCTTTCACATTTCACGAATGACATCCATCTCTTTCTTAACCTAACTAAAGAAAGAGATGGAATATGTTCGGCGTTCAACCTCCAGTGTTGTAAGTATATAAGCTCCTTGGTCACGACGTGCATCTAGATGGCCATGCCGAAATGTGAAAAAAAAGTGTCATTGACGTAACTCAATTATCTTCGACTCCGTGGCTAATCGAAAAATTAAAAAAAAAAAATACTTTCCACCCTAGAGATGAAATAGTTATTTGTGTCACAAGGGAGCAAAATGGTGTATTTACGGCGAGGGCGTACATTGAATCCAGAATGTAGCGAAGGATTCTACAATATAATCCTGATCGCAGCGAGGGATTCTAAAGTAGAATCCTGAGCGTAATGAGGGATTCAAGTGTTAACGCCCAAGATGAAAATAATTTTGCTCCCGATTGGCTCATACAACTTTTCACACCGAGCATAAAGAAACTTGAAAAAAAAACTAAATAGGTATTATTAAAGAACAACCAGCATAGACAAAGGCGTGGCTTTACGATTATCAACTTCAAAAAATTGCATTTGCAATAAAATCCTTAGAAAAACCTTGAACAGAAAAGTTGCACTTTGCTCCCTCTCGTCAGGGAGGAAAAGTTACTTTTCTGAAGGAGAGGTGTGAAAAATTAATTTACGGGTGACGTAAGTCCTCCGTACATGTAACAGAAACTGAAAAAAAAAAAAAAAACAAAATAACAACGACAGATGTTTCAAAGGTCAATTTTTTTTTATTAAGTGAATATTTTCGGAAATGATCGGTCGGAAAATCGCTAAAATTGTCCCCCCTCCCCTCCTTATTTTCCAAATCGTATGTTAAAGGAATATGAAAGAAAACAGACACACAGACAGCGATAAAACTTAATAAAAACTAAAATTGGTTTCAACGTGATCGTATATATCATTTATGTTATTAGCTTTTGCCTCTATCGCGCGCTGTTCCCTCGGGAACTGTGCATTTTTCCGGGATAAAAAGTAGCCTATGTCTGGCCCATAAACTATCTCTATGCCAAAAATACAAAAAAAGGACGGGCAAACATGCAAATACACCAACTTTCGCATATAATATTAGTATGGATACTTTCTGCGCTTGGTATGTCAGTGTAGTTTGTTGTGTTACCTAGGAAGCCGGAGAGCAGGTACATGGAGTCGGGCGCATCGGGCATGGGCGGCGGCGCGGCGGCGGGCTGCGGCGCGGGCGGCGCCGCGCTGCTGGCCGCCGCCGGCCGCCGCGGGAGCCGCTCCAGCTGCTGCCGCGCTGCCTGCACATATAATACTTGATTGTACAACAAGAGCATAAAACAAGCCATTTTACCCGAAATGTTCATATAGCCACACGAGCCGATACAGCGAGGGTGGATAGACATCGAAGGGAAAATGAGTTTAATGCTCGAGTTTTACACTCTGCTTTTCACTTCGATTACGAGATGAAAAAGCAACAATGAAAATTCACTTACTAGGTACCTTTTATTTTTCATACTGCGAGAGCACTCTGTGATGATGATAATATTAATAGCAAGAGAAAATTTATTTAAAATAAGTTATTTTTTTTTTACTCACCGTGGCCTGTTGCCGTTCCAGCTGCAGCTGCATCTGTAGCTGCTGCAGCTGCGAGGGCGTGCCGGGCTGGCCGGCGCCGCGCCGCACGCCCGACAGCTGCGAGAGCACTCCGCGGTCGTATACACGCCGCGATGATGATGATGACTCACCGTGGCCTGTTGCCGTTCCAGCTGCAGCTGCATCTGTAGCTGCTGCAGCTGCGAGGGCGTGCCGGGCTGGCCGGCGCCGCGCCGCACGCCCGACAGCTGCGAGAGCACTCCGCGGTCGTATACACGCCGCGATGATGATGATGACTCACCGTGGCCTGTTGCCGTTCCAGCTGCAGCTGCATCTGTAGCTGCTGCAGCTGCGAGGGCGTGCCGGGCTGGCCGGCGCCGCGCCGCACGCCCGACAGCTGCGAGAGCACTCCGCGGTCGTATACACGCCGCGATGATGATGATGACTCACCGTGGCCTGTTGCCGTTCCAGCTGCAGCTGCATCTGTAGCTGCTGCAGCTGCGAGGGCGTGCCGGGCTGGCCGGCGCCGCGCCGCACGCCCGACAGCTGCGAGAGCACTCCGCGGTCGTATACACGCCGCGATGATGATGATGACTCACCGTGGCCTGTTGCCGTTCCAGCTGCAGCTGCATCTGTAGCTGCTGCAGCTGCGAGGGCGTGCCGGGCTGGCCGGCGCCGCGCCGCACGCCCGACAGCTGCGAGAGCACTCCGCGGTCGTATACACGCCCGATGATGTGATGCGACGACGGCCGACCAGCTGAGCGACTGTACCGCTGCATGCTGCTGGAATCAATCTGGCCGTTGTAAGTAAAAAACAAACTTTTTTGTTGCACTGCGGTCGTTCACGAGCGATTCAACTGCTGATCAGTTTCCTGTCGCCTATAAGGTGACCCGGGGCTATTGTAGCTGGGGGATATTGTATCTGAGCCGTCTGATGGCGTCCTTACGACGCCATGTTCACCATGTCAAGTGTGTTGTGTGAAGACAGTCTTCTGGCGAACACAACGTAAAATGGCCGAGAAGAACATGGCGTCGTCATCAGACGGCTCAGATACAATATCTCCCCAGCTACAATAGCACCTTACTCTTGAAGCGCTCGTAGAACTACCCGACTGCACATTTTATTGGCATTGTCATCCAATTTAAGCCTCAGTTTCATTGGTCGCTAACTGAGTCGATATACAGCGTGCGCCACGTAAACTCTGTTAAGTGACTTAAAGTTCAATGGTCGGGACCCACTTAAAATCATGCATGACCGGCTCTAAAGTAGTCAGTAATGGGTCCCGACTGCTGAACTTTGTTTTTTTTAATTAGTCCGCCTGACTGGTGTTGGGCGCGGCGGGCTCACCTGAAGTGCATGTTGGTCCGGCGCGCGCGACTGACGCCGCGGCCCGAGTGCGGCATGCGGCGCACGCCACCGTGCCTGATGCCGCTCGGCTCGTCGTGCACAGCGGTTAAGGAAATTACATACGTTACGTATACGTTATGCTATTTAACTTAACTAGTATTATCTTTATATGATGTAAAATATGGTCACTTCCCGCCGTCGGCCTGTTTGTGTGTACGCTTAAATCTTTTAACTTTGCAACGGATCTTTGCCATTAGTGAGATATTTTTAAGGAACGTTACACTCACACACACACACACACACGATACATAATATATACGCGACATGTCCCGGCTTCGCACGGCTGTAGTTTTCGGAAAAGTGTGCCGAAAACGTAGCTGAAAAAAATCTATATTAAAGCTATTAAAAAGGATATCAAAAATGAGATGAGATCTCTAGGTCCCGTTCGATGTTCGAGGGTTAGATGACCGGCAAAGTCATCTGTCACAAAATTTGGTTCCCCACCAGGCATTGAAGCGCATACTGGGCAAACCACCTGGAATCACATAACATTTAGGACATTAAGGGCAGTTTCATCACTCATTGACAGATATTTGTTATGCCTACTGCGTTTGTTTTGTCAGAGACAGCTGCATTACATTTATCTGTCACATAAAATTTAAAATAAATGGTAAAATTTATGAAAAGTGGATTGTCTTTGAGCATGCTATGTTCCGTAACAAATCACAAAGATTTGACTAGCACATACATAGATACATACATTAAACATTGCAAGCTAAATAAAAGCTTTTTAAAAACATCAACCACATTGCAAAGAGCCATATTCTCAAAGCAATAATAAAACCAGGACCGAGTTAATCCCATGG